>NC_084511.1:5056482-5206482 GCF_024500385.1 Phyllopteryx taeniolatus
TCCTCTGAACGTGTCCAAACCATTGAAGTCTGCTATTTCTAACTTTGTCTCCAAAACATCTAATCTTGTCCATCCCTCTGATGAGCTAATTCCTAATTTTATCCAACCTGGTCACTCCGAGAGCGAACCTCAACATCTTCATTTCAGCCACCTGAAACCATATTGTTGCTCGCAAATACTCACTTCTGTCCACACTCACCATTGCCCTTGGCGGGTTGACCCCAAGTATTTGAAGTCCTCCACCCTTGCTATCTCTTCTACCTGTAGCCTCACTCTTCCGGACATTGATGGACAGCTATGTCACTTTTTTTCATACCTCTGTGTCTTACTGCCCAGAGTGTCGGACATTGATGCGGGAGCTTGCATTAAATGGAGCACCATATCTGAGTGTCGAATGTTGATGGACAGCGATGTAATTTTTTAAAATGTAATTTCTAACATTTTTGCGACCTATTGTTTCATGTTTCATGCTTCATGTACTGTATCATCACCCACTGTACCTGTTTCCCTTGGATTTGCATTTTCCCCTGCTGATTTGTTGAGAGAGAGGTGCAGCCAAAACTGCACCTCTCTCTGTCTCTTTGCCCCACTTTGTTGCTCTCTCATTGTTGCCCTCTATCCCTCTCTGTCTCTCAGTTGCTCTCTTACTCTGTTTCTCTCCTTTTCTACTCTAACCCAACCAGTCGAGGCAGATGGCCGCCACACACTGAGTCTTGGGTCTGCTTGAGATTTCTTCCCAGGAGGCAGTTTTTACTTGCCTCGGTCACCTAATGCTTGCACCTAACGTGGGCTTCAGTTGGTCTTTTAGGGCCATATTCTCCCGTTGGTGTGGAAGTCTGTATTTTATGTGCCTGGCTTGCACGCCTTCAAGGTACACCAATTCTCCCATAGTGACTCTGACACGCACCCTGCGTGTACCCGGCTAGTTTGCGTGTAATTACGCCGTCAACAGCTTGAGAAGCGTGACTCAGTGAAGTCTGCAGGAGGGTAGAATTCTCAGAATGTGGAGTAATTCTGAGACGTGAATGCCATTGAAATCCACCTTGAAAACAAACGGAAAATAATAATCGCCGCATTGCTGATGACGTCTCCACCGCTTCATTCATAAATAATAGGCTAGTGTGCTCATGACTGCATACATCGGCGTTAGTGATAAGCCACCACCGGCATATTGCACTCAACGAACAGCAGCAGCTGCATGCGCTCAACCAGCAGAGCGCATTAATTGAAAGATGCAACGCGACAAGGACATGGACAAATAATTACGGAACTGTATATTCAATAAAATATATATTGTACATTGTTTGGTGATTGTGTCCCACCTTTAACTGGTGTGGAATTGTGAACATCCCTAATAGAAATGCCAAGTGACAATCTTACTGTACTGTGAGTACTGTTCTGTCGTTCCCTGCACTGCACAGGTATTTGTGTGGCCCAGTGACATGCGGTCAGGGTAGGCAAGTGAGGCAGAGCCTCACTACCCCCTGGTGGTCTTTTCTTTCCACTGCATGTGAATAGTAAAAAAAAAAAAAAAAAAAAAAAAAAAAAACATGATTAAATTGTTCCATTTTAGTTCTATGGTCTGTGCTTTACATTGATTTTCTTTTTCAATCAAATATTTATTAAATCATTAAAATAGCTGAATTTTCATATTTCCTATTCAAATGCATAAGAAGCCCAGCTACGAGTCACGTTGAATCATCGCTCCCATGATGCTTCAAGAGACCACGCACACATCCATTCAGGCAGGCTGAGATTGGTCCATGGCTTCACACAAGAGACATTGGTGTTTCCTCATTACATCGCCAATAATATACATTTTATCACACATGTACTGCACTTACTGACGTTTAACAGACTGTTTAATATATTTAATGAAAGTGTGTGACATTTAGTCTTTCTAATCGACCAGAAAAGCCACTAAAAGTGCACAGTGGAGTCTGGTATGTACGGTACCACAATCAGCATGTGGCAGTGTTGGGTTGAGCTTCATAGAGCTCCAGACATCACGTGACTGACAGTGCCTCACCAATCATTAACTCACCGCACGCGACTGGTGTGGCCATCTGTTAATGTTTTTGTCCGCAAACTATTTATTCACCACTTTTGCAGTCCGTGTTGGATTGTTGTTGTGCTAAAATATCCACTGGTGCGCAAGGCCAAGTTTCTCTGCAGACTGCCCGATATTGTTTTTGAGAATCTTCATGTATTGCTCTTTTTTTCATAGTCCCATTTTCTGTGATTAGGTTCCCTGGTCCAGTGGCTGAAAAATACCCCCAAAGCATGAGGTTCCCACCACCATGTGTGGCAGTGGGGATGGTGTTCTTAGGGTTGAAGGCGTCCCCATTTTTTTTTTTTTTTACGCGTAATAAAGGATACAACACTGTCGCCAACCAATGAAATTTTAGTTTCATCTGACCATAAAACAGAAGACCAGAAATCGTCTTATTTGTCCATATAAGCATTTGCGAAGGCCAAGCGGCCTTTCCAACGCCATTTCTGGAGAAGTGGCATCCTCCTTGGTCTGCGTGCATTGAACCCAGCAGTGTCCATTGTCCATGGACTCTCTGCCTTGAGACATTGCCACCAGCATAGCCCTGATTCACCAGGATGGCCTTGGTGGTGATACTTAGATTATTTTTCATCTCTCTCACTATTGTCCTGGCCAGCAAAGGTGTCACTTTTGGCTTCCAATCACATCCTCTGAGATTTTCCATCATGCGGAACGTCTTGTATTTTTTAATAATACTTTGCACTGTAGGCCACTGGTCCTCAGATCCTCAGTGAACTCCTTTGTCTTTGAAATGACTGTCCATAAACCAACTACAGAGATCCGTTGTTTTTCACCTGTTGATGAAAATAGCTGTCCTCAATCAATCAGGGAAATTAGGATGCTTTAGAATAGCTTGAACTATTTAGAACGGTATAGAACTTTGTACTTTTTTTTTACTTTTCCCATAGACTTCGACAGTTTGCAAAAAGTATGAATAATTTTGGACACGACACTTTTTGTTCAAATGTAAATAAAAGCTGAAAAATATTTTTTTCCCCAAAGCGTTGCCTCTTGTACATGATCGTATTATCTTTTCGGAGATGCATGTTGTTTTTCCAAACCAGAAAAAACTTTCTGCTTGTATAAAATTAACTTTCTTCAAAAAATTGCCAGGGGTATGAATAATTTCGAGCTTGACTGTAAGTGGATGGCAGAATGGGCGCTGTCAAAACAGCACAGAGCTACGCACCTTTTCTAACATAAACATACGAGAGAATACGCCCCTTAATGAGAGAGGAGTGTGTGTGTGTGTGTCTTGCTCTATGTGTAAAGTGCCCTGAGACAACTTATGCTGTGATTTGGTGCTATATAAATAAAATTGAAATACAAACCCAATTCCAATGAAGTTGGGACGTTGCGTAAAATGTAAAAAGAAAAAAAAAAACAGAATCCAAAGATTTTGCTAATACACTACAAAGACAAGATATTTATTGATCAAACTGATGAACATTGTTTTTTTTGGAATATTCTCTCATTTTGAATATGTGATTCCTGCAACACGTTCCCAAAGACTCCGAAAGTTGAGGAATGCTCAGAAACCACCTGTTTGGACCATTCTACAGGTTAATTTGGTTTCATGATTGGGTATTAAAAAAAAGCAGCATCTCTGAAAGGCTCAGTTGTTCACAAGCAAGGATGGGACGAGCTTCATCACTTCTTCAACAACTGCATGAGCAAATAGTCTAGCAGTTTAAGAACATTTCTTAATGTAAAATTGCAAGGGATTTAGGGATTTTATCATCTACAGTCCATAAAATCAACAAAAGATTCAAAGAATCTGGAGAAATTTAGCACGGCCAAAAACCTGAAAAACACTAAATGCCCGTGACCTTCGATCGCTCAAGTGGTACTGCATTAAAAATCGACATAATTGTGTGAAGCAATGTTTCTCAACGAGGGTTCCGTGGACTCCTAATGGTTGTTGGTGTAATTTCAAGGGGTCCATTAAAATAAAATATATTTTTAAAAAGATTTACAGAAGTAGGATTATTTTACTCAAATGTGACTGAGACCTTTATCCATCCATTCATTTTTCATGCCGCTAATCTCCACTCGAGGTGTGGGCATGCTGAAGCCTATCCCAGCTGACTCTGGACAAGAGGCGGGGTACACCCTGAACTGGTCGCCAGCTAATCGCAGTGAGACCTTTATCAGAATCAGAATCATCTTTATTTGCCAAGTATGTTCAAAAAACACACAAGGAATTTGTCTCCGATAGTTGGAGCCGCTCTAGCACGACAACAGACAGTCAACTGACAGAGAACACTTTTGAGACATAAAGACATTGACAAAAAACAGTCACTGAGCAATAAAGGGTTGCTAGTTATCTCGTAACGCCGGTACATTATTATTATTTTTTATTTTTATTTTGACAAATGTGCAAAAAGATGCAGAGTCCTCAAGCACTTAGAGCAGTTCCAAAGACTAATATTGCAATAGTTAGGTGCAATGACCATTGTGCAAAGGGTGCCGATACTTCAAGCGAGTAGTGCGATAATCTGGGACAATGTTGATTGTGCAAATGATGCAGATACTCCTCAGTCAGTGTGCAAATGGAGAAGATGCTACTCTGGCATGAGTGGCCAGTATTGCAAATAGTGCAGCGTGGTGAAACTACTAGTGACTGCACGAGTAATATATAATTGGCCCGACAGAAATGTGACAACAAACTGACAAAAAGACAAAAAATTGCCAGCATGTTGCAATGGTATTGTAGGTTAGGTGTTTAAGAAGTTGATTGCAAGAGGGAAGAATCTGTTGGAATGTCTGCTAGTTCTAGTTTGCATTGATCGGTAGCGCCTTCCTGAGGGAAGGAGCTGGAAGAGGTGACCGGGATGTGGAGGGTCCGAGAGGATTTTGCACGCTCTGAGAGGATCTTGCATGCTCTTGTCTTAGTTCTGGCAGCGTGCAAGTCCTCAAGGGTGGGTAGGAGAGTACCGACAATCCTTTTTGATTGTCCGTTACAGTCGGAGTTTGTCCTTTTTTGTAGCAGCACCAAACTAGACTGTGATAGAAGAACACAGGACTGATTCGATGACCGCTGTGTAGAACTGCCTCAGCAGCTCCTGTGGCAGGCCGCGCTTTCTCAGAAGCAGCAGGAAGTACCACCGTTGCTGGGCCATTTTGAGGACGGAGTTGATGTTGGTCGCCTACTTCAGGTCCTGAGAGACTGTAATTCACAGGAAACTTCAGGTGTTTGACAGCCGGTTGCTCTGAGGTGCAGTCGTTCGTGTAGAGAGAGAAGAACAGCGGGGAGAGGACACAACCTTGGGACGCCCCAGTGCTGATGCTGCGTGTGGATGAGGTGGCCTCCCCCAGCCTCACCTGCTGTGTCCTGCCCGTCAGGAAGCTGTAAATCCACTGACAGATGGCAGGTGAGACGCTGAGCTGGAGAAACTTGGATGAAAGGAGTTCAGGGATGATGGTGTTGAACGCTGAGCTGAAGTCCACGAACGGGATCCTCGCGTAGATCCCTGCACTGTCGAGGTGTTCTAGGATGAAGTGCAGTCCCATGTTGACTGCATCATCCGCAGCCTCGGTAGGCAAACTGCAGGGGGTCCAGCAGGGGACCTGTGACGCTCTTGGGGTGGTCCAGCACGAGATGTTAAAATGACTTCATGACCACAGATGTCAAAGCGACAGGCCTGTAGTCATTTAGACCCGAGATTGTAGGTTTCTTGGGGACTGGAATGATGGTGGAGCGTTTGAAACAGGATGGTACTTCACACAGTTCCAGAGATCTATTGAATATCTGTGAGAAGACTTGAGCGAGCTGGTCTGCGCAGATTTTGAGGCAGGATGGGAACACATGGTCTGGACCTGCCGCTTTGTTAATCTTTTGGTGTTTGAAGATGCGTCTCACATCCTGTTCATGGATGGTTAACACAGAAGTCGGTGGTGTGATTGTGGTCGGTGGTGCGGCTGGGTGGGTGTGGGGTGTGAAAGTGTCCTTTTCAATTCTGCAATAGAAGGTATTCAAGTCGTTGGCTTGTGTGCTATTGTTCTCAGCTTGGGAGGATCGTCGCTTGTAATTGGTCAGCGATTGGAATGCATGCCAGACGTATTTAGAGTCGTTAGCGCTAAACTGTTTTTCCAAATTTGCTGCATAGTTCCTCTTTGCAATGTTAATTTCTTTAGTCAGCTGGTTTCTAGCGCGATTATATAGGTCCCAGTCCTCACTCTGACATGCATCCTCCTTAGCTTGGCGAAGCTGCTTAAGTTTGGCAGTGAACCACGGCTTGTTGTAGTTGAATGTGTGAAATGACTTTGTTGGTACACATACCTCTTCACAGAAACAGATATAGGATGTGACAGTGTCCGTATATTCGTCCAGGCTGCCAGCTGAATTTTCAAAGACACTCCAGTCTGTGCAGTCTAAACAGCTTTGAAGTTCCATCTTTGCTTCATTGGTCCACTTTTTCACTGTTTTCACTGTAGGCTTCGCGCATTTAAGTTTTTGCCTATATGTCGGCGGCGGAACGTCCGAAGTCTTTACTGGTCTTTATCAGAAGATGAAGCTTGTCCATTTTGTTGGGTAGGGAGCGTACATTCGTGAGGGGGATCGACGGGAACGCCAATCTGCATCATCTCTTGCGGAGTTTCACCTGGATGCCGGCTCACTTCCCTCTGTGGCGCCGCCTCCGCCTCCATGCGCCGAAGACCGCGGACGCCGCTACGGTGAGTAACTCGGGGAAAAAAACTGAGCAGATTTACGAAAGTTGGTGAAAGAAAGTCCAGAGCAGCCTCCTTGATGGTTAGCAAGTCTCCCCTCGTGTAAGTAATGTCTCCAAAGACGAACGAAAAACACAAAAACAAACACAATACTAGAGAGCGCGTAACCGAGGCGACCACACTGGTAGTCCCTAAAATACCCAAAATAGAGAGGGGACTTTATTGTATGATATTCATTAAGAAATCATACATTTTTGTTTTTGTTGTTTTGTTGTCCATAGGCTACTGAATATTTGTTATTTATTTTTTTACGTTTCTAGATATCTACTGCATAAAAATTCTGTTACATATTTCTGAAAGCTACTGTATAAAAATGTAATTTTCATGACATAAAATTCTGAAGATGCTGCATAACAATTTTGTTTTGTTACTGAAAGGTACTGCATAAAATGGGAACACTGCAAACACTGCATAAATATACTGTTATGCCAAGAAGCTACTGCATAAGTATGCAGTTTTATTCTGGAAGAGGCAAACTGAAAGCTCATTATTGCCTCAAAGAGTAATCCTTCAATTCCTTTTCTTCCGCTTATATGGGGTCGGGTCATGGGGGCAGTAGCTTTCGCAGGGAAGCCTAGACTTCCTTCTCCCCAGCCACTTCGTCCATCTCTTCCAGGGTGCTCCTGAGGTGTTCCCAGACCAGCCGGAAGACATAGTCTCTCCAGCGTGTCCTGGGTCGTCCCCGGGGTCTCCTCCCGGTGTGACAGGGCCACCTCACCAGGGAGGCGTCCAGGAGGCATCCTAATCAGATGCCCAAGCCACCTCAACTTGGTCCTCTCAATGGAGAGGAGCAGCAGCTCTACTCTGCGGAGGAAACTCATTTCGGCCGCATGTATCCGGGATCTTGTTCTTTCGGTCACGACCCACAGCTCGTGACCATAGCCGAGGAAAGAAAGTTTGAGAGCTTCACCTTTCGACTTAGCTCCTTCTTCACCACAACGGACCGAACGCCTTCTCCAAGACCACAAAACACATGTAGACTGGTTGGGTGAACTCCCATGAACCCTCGAGGACCCGCGAATCTCATCCACCCCCGGGGTTTTTAAATAAGACGTCATACATTTTAATATCACTGTTATTTTATAGTTATTTTAGTTTATTGTAAGAATGTTGTGTTTTGGACTGTATAATTTCTGCTGCCTTTATACCTTCTACTGCCTCTTGGCTTTTGAAAAAGTATTGAACACGCTAACTGGTATTTATTTAATACTTTGTACAAAAGCCTTTGTTTGCAATTACAGGTTCAAGACGACTCCTGTATGGAGAAACTAGTCGCATGCATTGCTCTGGTGTGACCTTGACCCATTCCTCCACACAAGCAGTCTTCAAATCTTGCCTCCGTGGGCTTCTTTTATGGACCTTGAGTTTCAGTTCTTTTCATAGATTTTTGATTGGATTCAAGTCAGGTGATTGGCTGGGCCATTCTATCAGCTTTATTTTTGTTCTTTGAAACCAGTTGAGAGTTTCCTTGGCAGTATGTTTTGCATCATTATCCTGCTGAAATGTCCACCCTCGTTTCATTTTCATCATCCTCATAGATGGCAGCAGATTTTTGTCAAGAATGTCTCGGTAAATTTGCCCATTCATCCTTCCTTGAATAATGTGAAGTTTAAAAGTACCATTCGCTGAAAAGAAGCCCCAAACCATCATGTTCCCACCTGCGAACTTTACTGTTGGTACGGTGCTTTTAGGGTGATGTGCAGTGCCATTTCTCCTCCAAACATAGTGTGCATTATGGCATCCAAACAGTTCAATTTTGCTCTCTTCCGACCAGACTATATTCTCCCATTATTTAACTGGCTTGTCCAAATGTTGTTCAGCTAACTTTGAACAAGCTTTGAGATGCTTTTTTTCAGCAATTGGGTCTTGTGTGGTGAGCATGCATAGAGGCCATGGCAGCGGAGTACATTACTCACTGTTTTCCTTGTGACAACAGTTCTTGTTAATTCCAGGTCTTTTTGAAACTCTCTACAGGTGGTTCTTGGCTCTTGGACAAGTATTCTTGTCACTCCCCTGTCAGAAATCTTGCGAGGAGCACCTGATCGAGGCAAATTTATGGTGTTATGATTGGCTTTCCACTTACGTATTATGGCCCCAACCGTACATTCAGAAGCTAAGGTATGCGCCTGTAACCAATGCCATCATTATGTTTGCAACAATTACTTTGCGATGAGACAGCTCTTTGCCCTTACCCATCGTGAGATGTGTCTTGACTCACACCTTGGCAATGAGACCTTTTTGTAGGCCATCAATTAGGACTGAACCATCTGATATTCCTTTGCACTGACAAGGGGCTGGATTGATGTTTAATTATTGATCGATTTTTGGTGTTGTCTTGGCTTTACATGCCTTTTTGCACCTCACTTCTTCATCTGTTCAATAATTTTTTCCTGTCATTTCACATTTTAACACACAACTTAATTTCTGATCTTATTTTTTGTACTTTTTTGTATGTCTTGTATGGATTACTTGGGTTGTTCCCAACATCTGGTGAAATTTTCAGGTCAATAGCACCTTTGGAAGTATATTTAGTGAGAAAAATGTTAAATACTTATTATTTATATATACTATATATTATATTATATTATATCATATTATATTATATTATATTATATTATATTATATTATATTATATTATATACTTATACTTATACTTATACTTATTATATTACAAATAGAATTATTAATTAATCATAATTTATTTATTTACAGTGTATATATATATATCCATCCATCCATTTTCTGAGCAACTTCTCCTCACCAGGGTCGCGGGCGTGCTGGAGCCTATCCCAGCTGTCATCGGGCAGGAGGCGGGGTACACCCTGAACTGGTCGCCAGCCAATCGCAGGGCACATCGAAACAAACAACCATTCGCACTCACAGTCATGCCTACGGGCAATTTAGAGTCTCCAATTAATGCATGTTTTTGGGATGTGGGAGGAAACCGGAGTGCCCGGAGAAAACCCACGCAGGCACGGGGAGAACATGCAAACTCCACACAGGCGGGGACGGGGATTGAACCCCGCACCTCAGAACTGTGAGGCTGACGCTCTAACCAGTCGGCCACCATGCCGCATATATATATATATTTATTTATTTATAATTATTTTTAAAAATATATTTATAATTTATATGTAACAATTAATTTTCGCTTTTCGCGGTCGGGTCCACTGTACGTGTTTTTTTTTTCTGTAACTGTAATGGGATACAGTTAATTTTTTTTGTGTCCTGATTATGTAACAGTGTGTATTCAGTTACCCCCAAAGCCTTGTAATGACATAGCGTCACTGAGTTGGCATGGGCCAGACACTTTGCTCTTGCGGGATGGATTTGGCCCGTGGGTCGCTAACTGGGGATGGCTGCCTTTCAGCATCCCACCTTATCCAGAATTGGCTTTTGGAGACAAGGGATTTGCTTCCTCCCATAGTTTAAAGAACTGTCTCATGAGGACACCACATCTTTTCATTTACCTGCCATGTACCTTATACTTTACTGTGCAGCAACAGACCAGAGCTTGCAACAGCTTCCATTCAAATGCAAATCTATGTTAATTAATTTCATGTTTAACTGAATCAGACATTATCCCAGACAAAGGGGGTCCGCTGTGGTGAGAGATGGTTTAATATAGAACATAGACAAAGGAAACAGGTTCCTCTGTGACAGACATGCTTTAATCGCTTCATTGCATTTAATAGCATTTCAAAATAAAATTAAGAGGCGATGTCACACAATGTAGATTTAGGAGAGTTAGCAAATTCAAAACAATCATTCGTATTTCATCTTGAGATTTTACTCCTTTGTTGTCAGTGGTTGCTCTCTCCAGTCACTCAATACACAGAGACAAAGAGAACAAGTGCAGCAGGGCCAAGTGCCTATTCTAAAACACACAGAAGCTTATTAACCTAGACACTCACACACACACGCACGCAGACACACACACACACGCACACACACACGCACACACACAATCACAACTCTGAGGCGAGAAAACGTGATATCAGGTGCTACTGCATTGATCTTGCATTGAGGTTGCAGTGGTGTTATTAAAGAAACAAGCCAATGTTGAGTAGAAAGAATATCCTATTACAATAATTATAGAGGCTAAGATAACTACAGGTCCGTGTGTGTGTGTGCGTGAAGGTGTGTGTGTGTGTGTGCATTTGTTGCAAAAAATAATAATAACATTTGCACAGTCACATGAGAGATGCCATCCATAGGGCAAACCCCCATGGATTGTTACATTTTAAAATGAAGCCCACTCAAAGGTATAAAAAAAAGTTTTAGCTCTGGACAAGGGTTACTGGAAAAGTAGCCAGTGGTCAGTGGTAATGTCGGAAATGTTTCTGTCATGGGTGTGTGTTCTGGTTGTTGTCTTCCTCCTGTCTCGTACACACCTGCTCCTGAGAGCATCTTCCCCACCTGTGCCTCGTTCACCATAATTACCCCATGCATTTAACCTCGTGTCTCATTCTTTCTGGTCGCCAGGTTGTTGTACCTTGTTGTCACGTTCCAGCGTTCCTTGTTTCCACGTCACTGACTCATAGTAAGACTAGACCCTGTTCTGGTTTTTGACCTTGCCTCTTTGCGTCACGTTTTTTGGATACTGTTGCCTTTTTCGGATTGCCTCCCTGTGTACCGACAGCTGCTCGTTTATTAAATCTCTTTTTGAAACTGCCCATTTGTCTTGGAGTCGTGCATTTTGGGTCCTGTCCTTTGTTCCGTTCATGACAGAATGAACTGGCCATAACATGGACCCAGCAGACTCAGACCCGGTGCACAAAGCCCTTCAAGTGCAGGGTCAACGCATCTCGAAGCAGGATGAGCAGCTTGCTCCCCTCCACCTTCATCTAAAGGGACTGTTAGAACATCAGGACACTATGATGAGACAGGTGGCCTCACAGTTTGAAGTGCTAATGAATATGCTTCAGAAGAAGAAACCAGCTCGCACAGCACCCGATGCCAACACTGTACCACCGTTTCCAGGTGAAGCAGTCACCATGCAGCCACCTGCCACCTCTGCTGCTGTCTGGCCACAGCTCTCTCGACCGGAGAGGTTCTCTGGAGATTCTGGGAATATTAAGCCGTTCATCACTCAGTGCGAAATCCACTTTGAGCTGCAGGCAGCTGCCTTCCCCATCGAGCGGGCAAAGATCGCTTTTGTCATTTCCCACCTGACTGGTCGTGCGGAGGCTTGGGCTACTGCTGAATGGAGCCGCAATTCCGCCGTGTGTCATTTTTGGGCTTCTTTCGTAAAGACTATGGAGCAAGTTTTTTAGTATTCCACACCAGATCGTGAGGCAGTTCGCTCCCTTGTCACCTTACAACAAGGTAAGCGCAGGGTGTCAGATTACACGATTGAGTTTCACATTGGAAGTGGAACAACAGGGCACTACTCGAGGCATTTTTTTCAAGGACTATCCCCCGCCTTCAAGGATCATTTGGTCCCAGTAGACCTGCCGACCGACTTGGACACTCTCATCGCTCTCGCCATAAAGATTGACAAAAGGCTTTTGGATCGCGAGCTGGACGGAGATCGACGGAAGGATGCATCACCGCGCACGAGCCTCGGTGACCAGCCAAACCAAGGCAGATCCCCTGTTGCCAGTCTCAATCCACTGGCTTGCGTCACCATGGATGAACCCATGCAACTGGGCAGGTTCCGTCTCTCCCCTGAGGAACGTTAACACCGGCTGAGGGAAGGGCGGTGCTTCTACTGCGGGCAGTTGGGTCATTCGGTGAGCAACTGTCACGTCAAAGTTGCCAGTGCAAAGGGTAACAAGGGTACGGGAGCGGTGAGTCTAAATATCATTAAGGAAGACCCTACCCAGGTTCATCCTAAAGTAACACTATGCTCTCCAGATCAAGAGATTCATACAGCTGTATTTATTGACTCTGATCCTGACTTGTCTCAAGTGCCCACCTGTTACCATGACCTTAAAGAAGTTTTTTCCAAAGCTAAATCAGAATCAGAATCAGAATCATCTTTATTTGCCAAGTATGTCCAAAACACACAAGGAATTTGTCTCCGGTAGTTGGAGCAGCTCTAGTACAACAGTCAATTTACAGAACACTTTGGAGACATAAAGACATTGACAATCCCTTCCACCCCACAGACCTTATGACTGTACAGTTGACTTGCTGACTGGAACCACACCTCCACGAGGGAGGTTGTTCTCTCTTTCAGGGCCGGAACACAAGGCCATGAAGGAGTATGTGGAAGAATCACTGGCACCCGGGATCATTCGCCCATCTTCATCCCCTGCGGGAGCGGGATTTTTCTTTGTGGACAAAAATGACAAGACCCTGTAATCGATACCGGGGTCTCAACGAGATAACTGTAAAAAACAGGTACCCTCTACCTCTCATCTCCACCGCCTTTGAGTTCCTGGAGGGAGCCAAGATTTTCACCCAACTGGACTTAAGAAATGCGTATCATCTCATCAGGATGAGCTCAGGGGATGAATGTAAAACAGCATTTAACACACCAACGGGACATTATGAGTATTTGGTAATGCCTTTTGGACTCACTAACGCTCCAGCTGTTTTCCAAAACCTTGTCAATGATGTCCTGCGTGACATATTGCATGTGCATGTTTTTGTCTATTTGGACGATATTTTGATATTCTCCCCGAATGAGGAGACTCACATTATTCATGTCAGCTCTGTATTGCAGCGATTACTGCAGAATTAACTTTATGTCATGTATGTCCACATACTCCTTCATGGCCTTGTGTTCCGGCCCTGAAAGAGAGAACAACCTCCCTCGTGGAGGTGTGGTTCCAGTCAGCAAGTCAACTGTACAATCATAAGGTCTGTGGGGTGGAAGGGATTGTCAATGTCTTTATGTCTCCAAAGTGTTCTGTAAATTGACTGTTGTACTAGAGCGGCTCCAACTACCGGAGACAAATTCCTTGTGTGTTTTGGACATACTTGGCAAATAAAGATGATTCTGATTGTGATTCTGATTTAGCTTTGGAAAAAACTTCTTTAAGGTCATGGTAACAGGTGGGCACTTGAGACAAGTCAGGATCAGAGTCAATAAATACAGCTGTATGAATCTCTTGATCTGGGATGTTATCAATTACGTCAATGCTTGCCAGGTATGCGCTGCTAACAAGCCCTCTCGTCAACATTCTTCTGGGGAGTTGCCACCCCTGCCAATACTACAACGTCCTTGGTCAGACATTTCTGTAGACTTTGTGACAGGATTACCGGACTCTAACGGTAATAGCACCATTCTCACAGTTGTTGACAGGTTCTCTAAGATAGCACACTTCTATGTGTGGTATGCAACACAAAACTATACATCAGAGTGTGATTTGAATCTACTCTTGAGGGACACCAATATGTATAAATTAAAATACAAGACTTTTTGGGTGTGTGTGGTTGTTCACATACAATATTGTCAATGCATGTGTGTGTTAATGGTTTTGAAGTTACCCAAGATTTACTAATTTGTAGGCACTAATTGAATCTGCTAATAATGACTGCCAGCTAAAACAATTTCAGCTTTTTTGTTAATCACTACCTTAATTAGAATGATTTGCTGCTAAATGCCAGTCTCTAAACCTTTTATAAATCATTATTTCTACGTACTCATAATCAGATACCAAAATTAATGCAAACCAAAGCAACATTAAAAACTTGCATCCATCCATCGATTCATCGAATCATTTCTTTTCCCACTTATCCTGATTTTACCTCCAGCTCCACTGGAGGAAACATGATGCATTCCCAGACCAGGCGAGAGACATCCCCAGCATGTCCTAGTTCTGGGTAGAAGCATCCCTGGGTTAGACATGATATACTGTTTGTGTGTGTCTGTGCGTGTGTGTGTGTGAACTATATATATATATATATATCCATCCATCCATTTTCTGAGCCGCTTCTCCTCACTAGGGTCGCAGGCATGCTGGAGCCTATCCCAGCTGTCATCGGGCAGGAGGTGGGGTACACCCTGAACTGGTTGCCAGCCAATCGCAGGGCACGTAGAAACAAACAACCATTCGCACTCACAGTCATGCCTACGGGCAATTTAGACTCTCCAATTAATGCATGTTTTTTGGGATGTGGGAGGAAACTGAAGTGCCCGGACAAAACCCACGCAGGCACGGGGATTGAACCCGGGGATTGAACCCGGGTCTTCAGAACTGTGAGGCTGACGCTCTAACCAGTCGTCCACCGTGCCTATATATATATATATATATATATATATATATATATATATATATATATATATATATATATATATATATATATATATATATATATATATATATATATATATATATATATATATATATATATATATATACACACACACACACACACACGTGTGTGTGTGTGTGCGCGCGTGTTACATCTATGAAGATTAATGAGCCTATCCCAGAAGAAACCATGCATGCCCAAGCCATGACATTACTTCAACAGAGTTTGAAAACTAAAATTGGATGTTTGGAATCATGAGCAAAACATTCTTACTCAAAGATTTTTATCCTTTTTGTCACTTTGGTAATGGTTCATCTTGAATATCTGTTATTTAGTACACCATTGTTTGTTTTTTTCTTTTTCCTGAGAGCTGAAATTATTGTGCAATGGCTTTGATTGACATTCCATCTTCTCTCAGCTTCACAATTGCTTGTTTTCACCTATAGACAACTCTCTTGTTTTCATGCCAGTTAAACATAAATAAGAGATGGTTGGTCTACAGGGCAGTTCTTCTGCCTGACGCATCTCCAACAGTGCCATTGGGTTGACTGCAAGGTCGTCAGGTTGGGGACCACCCTTCACTGGTGTTTCACTCTTTTAAATGTGGAAAAACCTCCAGGTGGTGGAGAAGCGACAGGGATGTCTCCTTGACACTTCCTACAGGCAACCCTAGCTCTGTATATGTCTATTTCTTCCCCTCGTAGTCTGCCTCCATTGTCTTGTCCTATTGGACAGCCCAGCTCACACTGTACCGACTATTATGGCCCCTCCCACAGGTGGTGAGCCCATGAGAAGGGGTACCCACATTTCCCTTTCGTGCTGCATGGGTGCAGGCTCCATGGGTGCAGGCCTGGCCAACAGGCGCTCGCCTTCAAACCCCCACCCCCACCCCTCCTCCAGGACTGGCTTATGCATCATAGGAGTCTTCTGAGCCGTGCTTTGTCTGGTCCCTCACCTAGGACCTGTTTGCCATGCGTGCCCCTGCCAGGGTCATAAAGCCCCAGAAAACTTAGCTCCGAGGATCATTGGGAAACACAAACCTCTCCACCACAATAAGGTCCAAGGACGACCCAAGGAGGGTTTTTATTTACCCGCTGAAATAAATATTAAATATTATTTTAATGCTCAAAAGTGACATAATTTACTGCAGACGAGCCAGACTTTAGCAAGTTAGGTTTCTAAAAAAGTGACTACAGACAGTCTGTGGCAGCAGCATATGTGAGAAAAAACACGAACACTGTTCACACTCGCCAGAATGAGCGTTCACCTTAACTTTGATTTGACAGGGCTTTTGACGCAGGTGAAACATGGGCAATATTGCCATCGCCACATCCTGGCTTTTTTCGCCATGTTGTCACTAACTTTAGAATGTTTTACAAGGAACGAGGTCATATTTTGAAATGTAAGGAGTAGAAAGTACAGATGTTTGTGTAAAAAAGTAAGGAGTAAGAGTGAAAAGTTGCCATAAAAATAAATACCAACGTAAAGTACAGATACCTGAAAAATCTATTTAAGTACAGTAACAAAGTATTTGTACTTCGTTAATTGACACCGCTGGTCATAGGTTTCTCAAGCCTTAAGGATTTTCTCTAGTTCTCAATAAATAATGTATGAAATATAATTACAAATTTGACACAATAAACAAGACCAAAACATGTATCCCATTACAAAGAAAAAAAATACAAAAATATGAAAATTATTGGAATTTAAATTTCACCAAAGATGATAAAACAGAAGAAAATGTTGTTCTTATCAGATTGAAATGGATATTCTTATGCTGATGACACTGACTCAACAAAGTAGATTGTGCATATCTCAAGAAAATAAGAATATAGAATATAAAACTACAATCTAGATTATGTACACTATGGTTGATCAGTGGTGCTCAAACCTTTTTTCACCAAGTACCACCTGGAAAAATATCAAATGCCACCATATTTTTTAAATTCACTTTGGCATTATGCACCGGTTTAAACAGTAACACTTGTCTTAAACACAGGAACACAGAAACTCCTTAAATAATGATTCAATTCAACATTATTTTACATGGAAGTTGGATAAATCATACTTGAATATTCTTTTGGAAAATAAACTGTTCTTAAAGATTAAAAATGCAATTCTTATGTAATTGCTTCACACTTCTATGTTTGATTGTATTCCACATCAGCAAGAGAGGCAGGAGATTCAGTGTTAAAACCAGAAAATGAAACACAGCATACTGGGAAAGAAGTGAGCCAAGAAGAAGTGGGGCACTGAGTGGACTGAGGCCTAGCATTAGCAACATTAGCAACTCACAATTTGGGCCCTTCTGCTAACTCCCTCCAAATTTCATGTTGTGTGTGAATCGCAGGTTCGTCACAATCATCAACACAACAGGATAGGGGATGGGCATGGACCGGTGGGGACTCACTCCAGAATTCATGTTGTGTGTGAATCACTTGTTAGTCACATTGATCAACACAACATGGTGGTGCATGAAGTGCAATAAGTGCAGTGCATAATAATGCTTCTAAGGTGAGATTAGGTGCATCACAACCTACAGTCAAACCATTCATGAGACACATGTTGTAGTATGGCCGTCATGGGCTTGCCCATGCCTCTTTTGCAGTGCTAGGCTAAAGCATATGCTAAGCTAAGACATGTGCTCGGCCACAGCATGCGCTAAGATAGAGACCTGATCAGTAAGTCAGGCTACTAGGAATTTCTTGGACTGCTCAGCAATGTCACCATGTAAAAAAAAAAGGTACTATTAATATAAAGTGGGCTACCAGACAGTGGGCTTTCTTGGCCTCACAGGTTCAGGGATGTTCCATGGTCAACTGGCAAACCAGTGCTCTTAAAAAAAAGGTTTTTCGAGTAAAGGTTACCAGGGTCGGATCATGTTTGGACAAGGCAAAAGATGAGTTTTGCTTAGCTTGTCATTGAATGTGTTTTTACAAGCTACAGCCATAAAAAATATGATGGAATAATATCATAGTGGTTTAATGTCATTCTTGAAAATGTATGTGTATTACATGTGAATATTGATGTTTGTTTTGGTGATTGAGTCTCACCGGCTATGAATTGTTTGGTGGTTTGGCCATTGACTATATAAGCACGTAAAGAAGGCTGCTTTGCATTTTTTTCCCTTCTTTTCAACAGGCCAAGCACGAATGGTAGTCTGACCCTCAAGTATTGAATTTATTCTTTTATTACCTATTTCATAGACTCAAAAGCTGTGATAAATATTATTAGTATTTCATTTAGACACTCTGCGGAACATTTTTCTTTTTCTTTATTTTTGAAAACCAAATAAATTGAACACCAATTAAAGATCTCAAATTCTATGCCTCTTCCTTTCTCTGTTGGGCCAAACCTCACAATGGCCTTTTTAAAAATATGTGTTTATATGTTTAACAAAAATAAAGTTCTTATTTGCATGTTTTACCTACTTTGTTGCTAAATTGCAAATATCTCAAGTGAACGTTCAGATTTGTGACTGTTAGATAGACTGACAAACAAAATGGAACGTAAGGTTGCTTTTACCTGCTGTATCTCCAGTGAAAGTGCATCCAGTCTGTTTTTTGTTGAGTCCATGATTATTGTGACAAAGCTTTTCAAGTTTTCCTGCTGTTACTTAAGTACAGTAATGCTGTGAAAATGTCCTTTTGCTGCAGTAGTTCAATAACCTGCTATGTCAGCGAGACAAACTACTTGTCTGCTTTAACTTCTGCCTTGCGTGGCAGCAAAATGCTCCTGATTTTGAGACTTTTGGCAGTTGTCCATTTCTCTTAGTTTTCCTCAAAAGACGAACAACCGACATGCAGGTTCCGTGAACGGATAACAAAACTTAATCATGTATTACCCTCGTGTTTTGGAAACGGAACTTAATTGTTAGATAATGGAACATAGCTTCATGAGTACAAAATAGAACAATCCAACACAGGCCAATACGTTAATTGTAGTAACTCTTCAACAGGGGCTCCTCTCAAAGCCCTCGGTCAGCTAAATGCAACAATACCTTTGGAGTTCAGTTATGATAAGGGATTCCGAAGTTCTGGGCTTCAGAATAAAGTCCATCCATACTCCCAGTTGTGGTCATCTTGCCGCAGGACTTCCACACTGATTTTGGGGCACTTTCTCTGAGTCTGCAAGGCTAAAACTTGTTAAACGTGATGTGGGGGGATCTCGGCTTTTGGCCAAAGTCACTTTGACGTCTTTAGTTCATGATACATCTAAGCAGCACCCCCAAATACACTTGTATACGCATGCTCTGTGTATTATAATAGGTCAGGCGCCTGTTATGACATTGCCATGAACTTTGGATGACTTCCTTTGAGTCTACAGGCCTGAAACTCGTGACACAGGACGGAGGGACCTGCTTTCAGATAAAAGCTGTTTGACATCTGCAGCCCGTCGTATAGCCGAGCAGTACCCCTAAATACATTGTCGTTGAGGAAGGCCTCAAGTCTGTCGACCTTTGGTGTCAGCAGACTAACACGTTGAAACGGTGATAACTCATTCTACACTTTTGGATAAAGTGCATCCACGCTCCCATTAGCAGCCATTTTGCCATGACCCTATACTTGTGTATGAATTTTTAGGTACTTCCTTTGGGTCTACAGGGCTAAAACCTGTTACACACGATGTAGGGGATCCCAGCTTATGGCTAAAAGCCGTTTGACGTCTCTAGCTAGTCGAACGGCCAAGCCGTAACCCCAAATACACTTACATTCATATTCCCCTGTACTGTAACAGTGCAGGTAACCCTTGTGATTTTGGCATGAACTTTGGGGTAATTCTTTTAGGTATACAGAGCTGAAACACGTCACACATGACGTTGGGGAGCCTGATTTTCAGCCAAAGTCTTTAGCTTATTGTTCGACCAAGTAGTACCACCGACCACAACCTCGCCAAGGTAGGCCTAGAGCCCATCGACCTGTGGTGTTCAAAGGGCCGCCGCCGACCTAGAGACGGTGTTGGTGATCCGATGGGAGTGTTGTGGTATAGTCACCTGACTTTTGTGCAGGCAATGTGAGTTCCGTTCCTACTCTGTGATGATGTGAATATAAGTGTGAATTGTTATGTGTCTCTATATGTGCCCTGTGATTGACTGGCGACCAATCCAGGGTGTAGTTTGCCTTTTACCCTGACGCCCTGAATAGGATAAGTGGGGTAGAACATCCATGGATGGATGGAGTCCAAACTGTGGACATTAAGAGCAAAGCGCAGCAAGAGTTCATGTCTGCTAAAACAGCTCATAATATCGTACAGCCATACTTTTTTGCCCAAAATCAGTTCCATTCATCCATTTTCTGAGCCGCTTCTCCTCACTACGGTCGCGGGCGTGCTGGAGCCTATCCCAGCTATCATCGGGCAGGAGGCGGGGTACACCCTGAACTGGTTGCCAGCCAATCGCAAGGCACATACAAACAAACAACCATTCGCACTCACATTCACACCTACGGGCAATTTAGAGTTGTCAATTAACCTACCACACATGTTTTTGGGATGTGGGAAAACCGGAGTGCCCGGAGAAAACCCATGCAAGCACGGGGAGAACATGCAAACTCCACACAGGCGGGGCCGGGGATTGAAACCAGATCCTCAGAACTGTGAGGCCGACGCTCTAACCAGTCGGCCACCATGCCGCCCAAAATCAGTTCTTCTACCCAAATCCCACTTTGCTAAATGTAAAATAATCTACATGTAGAGCCCCGCTCATGAAGACAAGCACAAATGTTCTTTGAATCAACTGAGCCACTGACAGTTTTTCCAGAACTTACCCTAAACACAATCGTCCCTTCTCTAATTAATTGTTCTGCAGATATAACAGTCTCAAATTTCCGCCCTCTAGCTCAAAGTGTTAGGGAGATATAGTGGAGAAAGATTTTCTAGCCCAGCTTTCTTTCTCGCCTTCTTGCCCAATTGCATCTAGGGTGCAAAACCATATTTTTATTTTGGAGCTTGTTTCATCACCATCAGATATCAAGATCGGGCCTACCCATGTGGACCCTTCGGTGAAGTACTCTCTAGTATTGTCTGTGTTTTTGTGTTTTTCGTTCGTCTTTGGAGACATTACGGGACTCACTTATACAAGGGAAGACTTGCTAAACATCATGGATGTTGGATGGATGGATCAGTTACACACCGGGGGTGCAGCTGCGGTCTATGGCGCATGGAGACGTAGGGGGAAGCGCGCCGGCATCCAAGTTAAGCTCCGCAAGAGAGCATGCAGATTGGTGTTCCCGTCAATCCACCTCGCGAATCTACGCTCCCTACCCAACAAAATGGACGAGCTTCATCTTCTGACAAAGACCAGTAAAGACTTTGGACGTTCCGCCACCCTGTGCTTTGACATGGCTTTGTGAGGGTGTCCCCGATGGCGCCGTAATGCAGCCTGGATTTAGAGTCGCTGTTTTTGAACTGTAAGCCATTCTACTCGCCTCGTAAATTCTCATCTTTCCTTTTTTTCCAGCTCAGCATCTCACCTGCCATCTGCCAGTGGGTTTACAGCTTTCTGACGGACAGGACACAACAGGTGAGGCTGGGGGAGACCACCTCATCCACACCCAGCATCAGTACTGGGGCACCCCAAGGTTGTGTCCTCTCTCCGCTGCTCTTCTCTCTCGACACAAACGACTGCACCTCAACGCACCCAGCTGTCAAACTCCTGAAGTTTGCAGATGACACCACTGTCATCGGCCTCATCAAAGAAGGTGACGAGTCTGCATATCGACAGGAAGTTGAGCGGCTGGAGCTGTGGTGCGGCCGACACAACCTCGAGCTGAAGACACTCAAGACTGTAGAGATGATCGTGGACTTCAGGAGGCATCCTTCGCCACAGCTGCCCCTCACGCTGTCCAGCTGCCTTGTGTCAACCGTCGAGACCTTCAAGTTCCTGGGAACTACAGTCTCTCAGGACCTGAAGTGGGCGATCAACATCAACTCCATTCTCAAAAAGGCCCAGCAGAGTATGTACTTCTTGCGGCTTCTGAGGAAGCACGGCCTGCCACGGGAGCTGCTGAGGCAGTTCTACACAGCAGTCATTGAATCAGTCCTGTGTTCTTCCAACACAGTCTGGTTTGTTGCTGCGACAAAAAAGGAGAAACTCTGACTGCAACAGACAATCAAAACTGCTGAAAAGATTGTCGGTACCCTTGAGGACTTGCACGCTGCCAGAACTGAGACAAGAGCGTGCAAAACCCTCCACATCCCGGTCACCAGCTCTTCCAGCTCCTTCCCTCAGGTAGGCGCTACCGATCAATGCAAACTGGAACTAGCAGACATTCCAACAGCTTCTTCCCTCTTGCAATCAACTTCTTAAACAGCTAACCTACAATTCCATTGTAACATCCATCCATCCATCCATTTTCTGAGCCGCTTCTCCTCACTAGGGTCGCGAGCGTGCTGGAGCCTATCCCAGCTATCATCGGGCAGGAGGCGGAGTACACCCTGAACTGGTTGCCAGCCAATCGCAGGGCACATACAAACAAACAACTATTAGCACTCACAGTCACACCTACGGGCAATTTAGAGTTGTCAATTCACTTACCATGCATGTTTTTGGGATGTGGGAGGAAACCGGAGCGCCCGGAGAAAACCCACGCAAGCACGAGGAGAACATGCAAACTCCACACAGGTGGGGCCAGGGATTGAACCCCGGTCCTCAGAACTGTGAGGCAGACGCTCTAACCAGTCGCTCACCGTGCTGCCTCCATTGCAACATGGTGCCAATTTTTTTGTCTGGTGTTTATTGTCACATTTCTGTCGAATCAATTTTACATAGTCGTGCACTCACTGTAGTAGTCTCGCCACGCTGCACTATTTGCATTTCTGTTGTTGACCAATACTGGCCACTCATGCCAGAGTAGTATCTGCCCCACTTGCACACTGACTGAGGAGTATCTGCAACATTTGCACAATCAACATTGTCCCAGATTATTGCGCTACTAGTCACTTTAAACTGCATACACTCCTTGAAATCTCGGCGCCCTTTGCACAATGGTCATTGCACCGGACTATTGCTATATTTGTCATATATCTGCATCTTTTTGCACAATTGTAAAAAAGAAAAAAAAAAATTATTGTACCGGCATTACCAGATAACTAGCAACCCTTTATTGCTCAGTGAATGTTTTTCTCAATGTCTTTATGTCTCAAAAGTATTCTCTGTCAGTTGACTGTCTCTTGTCATACTAGAGAGGTTCCAACTACCGGAGATAAATTCCTTGTGTGTTTTTTGGGACATACTTGACAAATTGATTCTGATTCTGATTCTAAGAAGGATGCCACATCCAGGAGCTCTTGTATATCTCGATCCTCATATTTACTATTCATGTACTCCAACATTCTTTTTTATGAATTTAGTCATGTCAGTGTCGTCCTCCTTTGGTGCCAAAATGTTGTGTTAAACAGGCTCAGTACTGGTGAGACACTAACATAATTCTCCCTTGATAGAGCATCTGTAAATTCAAGCAGTGGTCCAAGTGCCTTGCTGACTGACTCCAGCACATCCAGATCTTGATATCTAAGAATTAGGTGCTTCTGTCCTGCGATAGGACCTCTGAAAGTGCTTTCTGCTGCTCCAGAATCCTGTCAATCATGAGCAACCTAGACCCCATCTAGTTTGACACTCAGTCCATGGACTGGAAGATTGAGGCGCTTCTCGGCTTGCTCAAGGCGGCACGGTGGACGACTGGTTAGAGCGTCAGCCTCACAGTTCTGAGGACCCGGGTTCAATCCCTGGTCCCGCCTGTGTGGAGTTTGCATGTTCTCCCCGTGCCTGCGTGGGTTTTCTCCGGGCACTCCGGTTTCCTCCCACATCCCAAAAACATGCATGAATTGGAGACTCTAAATTGCCCGTAGGCATAACTGTGAGTGCGAATGGTTGTTTGTTCCTATGTGCCCTGCGATTGGCTGGCAACCAGTTCAGGGTGTACCCCGCCTCCTGCCCGATGACAGCTGGGATAGGCTCCAGCACGCCCGCGACCCGAGTGAGAAGCGGCTCAGAAAATGGATGGATGGGCTTGCTCAAGTGCCACTCTTCTTCCAGCTGTGTGAGAAGTAGCACATTCATTTTTAACAGACACCTGTTGCATGGCTGATCCGGTTGCGACCTTTCACTGTATTATCTAGAGAAATAGATGTACAATATAAAACATAAATATATTACAACACAGCTAAATAACCACATCAAAGCAGTTTTTTTTCATCCCACACTGTCTCACTTTCTCACTCACTCACACACACACACACGCACACACACACACACGCACACACACGCACACACACACACACACACACAAACACACACAAACTGGGGTGCGCATAATTTTTTGTGGTTTACTCATACAGTATAAGTACCAGGAGAGAGTGCCTGTTCCTCATCCTGTGGTCTTAATAAGTACAGTCCACTGTCTTCTGCTTCTGTTTCATGGTAGATGAAGAAATTGCTGTAGATGCACATGAAGAAAGGGACGTGCAAACACGGATAGAAAGCCAAGACAACAGCTAAAATCTTTCAATAATCAATCCAGCCCCTTGTCAGTGCAAATGAATATGAGCTGGTTCAGTCCTATTTGATAGCCTTCAAAAAGGTGTCATTGCCAAGGTGTGAGTCAAGACATATCTCATGATGGGTAAGAGCAAAGAGCTGTCTCAAGACCATCGCAAACAAATTGTTGCAAAACATAACGATGGCATTGGTTACAGGCGGATATTTAAGCTTCTGAATGCTCCAGTGAGCACAGTTGGGCACAATACATACGTGGAAAGCCAATCATACCACCATAGATTTGCCTCAATCAGGTGCTCCTCGCAAGATTTCTGACAGAGGAGTGCAAAGAATAATCAGAAGAGTTCTCCAAGAGCCCAAGACCACCTGTGGGGAGCTTCAAAAAGACTTGGAATTGGCAGGTACTGTTGTCACAAGAAAAACTGTGTCGCCTTGGCCTTTATGCACGCTCACCACGCAAGACCCCATTGCTGTAAAAAAAAAAAAAAAAAAAAAAAAGCATGTCAAAGCTCGTTTAAAGTTTGCTGAACAACATTTGCACCAACCAGTTAAAACCTCATTCACTGCCACCTTTCCCAGTTAACATGGTTATTTGACTTCTAAAGCCGTCAATGGCAGTCAATGTGTTAAATACTGGGAGAATATAGTCCGGTCTGATAAGAGCAAAATTGAACTCTTTGGACGCCATAATGCACACAATGTTTGGAGGAGAAAATAGTGACGTTCGGAGGTGGGAACGTGATGCTATGGGGCTGCTTTCCAGCAAATGGTACTGGTAAACTTCACATTATTGAAGGAAGGATGAATGGGTAAATGTACTAAGATTCTTGACAAAAATCTGCTGTCATCCACGAGGATGATGAAAATGAAACGAGGGTCGACATTTCATTAGGATAATGATCCAAAACATACTGCCATGGAAACTCTCACTCGGTTTCAAAGAAAAAAAATAAAGCTGCTAGAATGGCGCAGCCAATCACCTGACTTGAATCCAATCAAAAATCTATGGAAAGAACTGAAACTCAAGGTCCATAAAAGAAGCCCATGGAACCTTCAAGATTTGGATACTGGTAAACTTCACATTATTGAAGGAAGGATGAATGTGCGAATGTACCGAGACATTCTTGACAAAAATCTGCTGCCCTCCACAAGGATGATTAAAATGAAATGAAGGTGGACATTTCATCAGGATAATGATCCAAACCATACTGCCAAGGAAACTCAATTAGTTTAAAAGAGAAAAAAATAAAGCTGCTAGAATGGCCCAGCCAATCATTTGACTTGAATCCAATTGAAAATCTATGGAAAGAACTGAAACTCAAGGTCCATAAAAGAAGCCCACGGAACCTTCAAGAGGTGAAGACTGCTTGTGTGGAGGAATGGGCCAAAATCACACTAGAGCAATGCATGCGACTAATTTCGCCATACAGGAGGCGTCTTGAACCTGTCATTGCAAACAAAAGCTTTTGTACAAAGTATCAAATAAATACCAGTTGGCGTGTTCAATAGCTTTTCCCTGTGTCATTTCATATTATTACACACAACTTAATTTCTGAGCTAATTTGTTCTACTTGTATGTATGGGTTACTTGGGTTGTTCCCAACATCTGGTGAAATGTTCATGTCAATAGCACCTTTGGAAATATATGTAGTGAGAACGTGATGTGTTGAAAACTTATTTCAGTCGCTGTAAGTCACATACTTCTTTTCCTGTCCGGAAGCCATAGGGCGTGTTCTGCCAGGATACAGCGGTCAATCATAGTGCAGCGGCGCGTGTCCTAGAGCCAGTAATATTGGAGCAAGGCATGTCCTGCTAGGAACACCCATGGGATTCCTAATAATATGTCAGCTATGCATGTCACTTACTTCCTGATTTATGATGGCTTCCTCTCTTAACAGGAAATGAGGTAAGTGTCAGGCTGAGAACGGCAACAAGAGGGCTCCAAAAAAGAAATAAAGATTATTCATCTGTCTAATGAGTCCTTAACACTCCCTGCCCGCCTTTTAATGACCCCACATGAACTTTACTCTTCACTTGTCCTCAGGAGACAGAAGGACTAAGACGCTAATATCCACTTTTGTCACTCTTCCATCTCGGCGAGGTGAGGCTTTCACGACGTTGGCCACTGGCCACTCCTTTCTTTTCACCTGGTTGTCTCTCATCAGGACTGCATCTCCTTCCTTGAGATTAGGCATGTTGTCTTACCACTTGTGTCAGCACTGTAGTGTGTTCAGGTATTCCTGATGACACCAGTACCATTTTTTTCTGCGAGGCTCTGACCACTTTCCATTCCTCTTTGATGAGTACCAATTTCACAAAGTCTCCAGGTGGAGGTAGAGGGATGGGATGTTTTCTGGGTCAGAAGCACAGCTGGCATCAGGATAAGTGGTGCTTCTGGATATGAAGACACAGGAATGACAGGTCTTGAATTAATCACAGCACACATGGCTGTGACTTCAGCACACATGGCTGTGACTTCAGCAGCACCTCATGTGTAAGGCGAGATGGTCAATTTTGGAGGAGCATTTAGTCAAGGATGCGACTGGCTATCCAAATTATTCTCTCCCATACGCCGTCCATATGAGATGAATGGGGTGGGTTGAAAATCCATTTGTACTGCTGCTTCTGAAGATACTTCTCCACGGTGACCGAACTGCAACTTGAGGTGTCCACGTTCAGCTCATGGCAAGCACCAACGAAATTTGTGCCACAGTCAGAGTGAATCTGCTTTGCTGGGCCTCGGATAGCAAAGAATGTTCTGAGGGCATTTATAATGCTGCTGATACTCATGCTCTCAATGACCTCAATGTGAACAGTGCTTGTACACATGCAGCAGAACAATACAGCCCACCGTTTGCTTGTTGGCGTGACCACCTCTGGTGTGACGTGAGACTACATTCCATGGCCCGAAGATGTCAACACCCACATAGGTAAAAGGTGGTAATGGTTGAAGCCGTTCTGCCGGTAGATTTAGCATCAGTTAATGTTCTGTCTTACCCCAAAGCTTCCTGCATATGACACATTTGAAGAGAAAGCTCGTGATGTACCTTTTGGTTCCAATGATCCAGAATGGCAGAACCGGCAGCACGGATGGAACCCTCTGTGAAATGTCTACCTTGATGCTTCACATTGTGATGGAGTTAAAGCACAAGCAAGGTTGCCAAGTGATGGGTACCTGGAATAATGATGGGGTTGGTTACATCCATTCCCAGTTCACACAGAGTAATGCGGCCTCACACTCTCAGCAATCCATTGCTGTCAATGACAGGACACTGCTTCCTTAGACTGGTTTGGGATGAGAGCTTTTGCCCACTTGCAATGCAGTTCAGTTCTTTAAGGAAATTCCCATGCTGCACACGTTTGATCACGAGGATCTTGTCTTCCAATGCTTCTTTGGTAGAGGCTGTGCAAAAGATGTGTCATCCATGGCAGACATTGTCTGGTGTGGGCTGCGTGAAGGAACGAGCTTTGTGGTTTAAGTGTGCAATGATGTTATGAGTGTGCTCCATGCAGAAAAACCCTCAAACCTTTCAGTGCACATCAGGTCTTTTAAAACCTCTGTGGCGCTGGTTGCGATTAGTATCAGTGAAAGGGTTGATGAGATCGAAGGTTTCTTTAGGTTCAGAGAATTGCTGCTGGCATGGGAGGCTGGTCCAGACAACCAAGTTGTGTTGCAAAGGATGGCTGCAGAGACTGACCTTGACCCATGGTCAGCTGGGTTATGCTCCCTGGGCATGTACTGTATCGCCACTGGTCTGGGGATGAAGACTATCAGATCCGCTGGACCCGATTATTCACACAGACATAGAACCGTCTTTGCGCAGGGTTATAATAGTTTGGGATTTTCCATTATAATTAATATTTATTTTGTTTTTACTTTTTTTCATACACAGTTAATTTTCATTATTTTTAGAGCAGATTTGTTAGTTTTTATTAGCTTTTTTTTTTTTTAAATGCTTCGTTTTAGTTGCTATTAGTTTCAGTATTAGTTTTTGTTTTTTTACAGAGGGTATTTGTCGAGTGTGTGATATACAAAATCTCAACAAAAAATAACATTTTAATAAATTTATTAAATTACTATCAGATGAACAACCATCCACAAATCAAATAAAAGTACGGTATAACAGTCCACAAAATTTTGAAGTGCAATAAGTGCAGTGCATAATACTGCTTCTAAGATTAGAGTAGATGCATCCCGACGTACGTAAAACCATTCATGAGACACATGCTGTAGTATGGCCCTGAAATGTTTTTCTCTTTCTCACTTAAATAGCTTAAATACCTCTTACAACAAAAAAAGGATCACGTGCTATAAAATTGGTACTTCAAAATGTTGTAAAACATCATATGCGTTAAAACAGCATCCTTGTAAAACAATAAAAATTTCTACCTTGGTATTGAGGGATGTGAAGATCTTCTTACCATGTCAGCAGAAGCAGGCATTTGAGGGGGGCTTTTACAGAATCCACATGCGCATGCTTCTCTGGGAGGAAAGGAGAGGTGGGGGGTCAGGGGAGGACTATGTTATCCCAAATGGCGGAGATGGCAGTTAAATTTTGAGGTTGTTCAAATAGCATTTTATATATCATATCTACTAACAAAACATTTTTTTACACAGCATCTTTTCAACATTACCACCTCATCTTTTTTAAATCAGTATTTTCAGTCTTCTTATAAAGAGGGATTAGATTAGTCTAATCACAGATAACCAATATTTGTTGTACATAATGGACTTGTAACTAAAATCAACCTGTGTGTAATATTCAGGGCAACATTCTTATTAACTAAATATAACAATACGAAGACACCAGTGATGTGCGGTCAGGGTAGCCAAGTGAGGCAGAGCTGATAGCTGGGATAGGCTCCAGCACGTCCGCCACCCTAGTGAGCAGAACGGCTCAGAAAATGGATGGCTGGATGGATGTTCGACTGTTAGGTCAAGCAAAAAGGAGGATCTGTATCCCTTTTATGACAGAACAGCTTTAGTGTGTCAGAGTGGACTTTTTCAGCTGCCGCTGTGGTTTCTTAGTATTTTAATGGATATTTATTGAGAATCAGAGACGATCAGTTGAACAGAACAAGGTTTAGAGGGGAGTGAGAAAAGAAGACAACAAAAGCCAAAGCACTAACTGTAAACAAGATGAGGAAAGTAAATCATTATATACTTCGAACAATGACACATTTGATATAAGAGTTGTATGGGGCAGTAGTGCTACACCCTGTGAGGGATGGACAGGAGGGTAAGCATTCAGGAAAAGAGTCGTGAACCCGGCTGTACAACTGAAGTGTGGTGGGAGTGGCTATGTAAATTACAAACGTCTATAGGACCAAACTGTGAGTGAGGGGATACCCAAGCAATTCACATATTCATGACTTATTTGTCACAATAGGTGAGTGCCCCCACACCCAGCAAATAAGTCCCAGGGCAAGCGAAGTGACACCGTTTCGCATGCACAATGACTGACAGAAGTGTCCCATAATTGTTCTGCCTGCACCACGGAGGCTGAGGACCCCACCAAATCAATCGAGAGGCAGGGTCGGGCCCAGGAGTCCACCTGAGAGCAACCGTGTGGACGGGACACGTCCCACACCGAGGGACCCAGGGCGGTCCACCGTCCCCCCCGAGGCGGGGGACCAAGGCGGACGCCAGCTGGCACAGCGGAACACCAGCATCAATGCCCGCCGGGACGTCCGCCCCCACACAGTGTAGCGTATATTGGTATTGGATAAAAACGTAATTAGGAAAAGAATATGCCGGAAGTGACGCCTGCGTTTACTTCCGGTTTAGCTCGATTTTACGTTTAACGTTATAATCAAATTATTTTTGTCTCGTAAAGGGGCACCATGTCTCTTTTTATATTCAGAAACTTTAGGAAAAACGACGAAAACCTCTAATCAATCTCTCTATTGTGGAAGGTTGGCTACATGGACGAAATAAGAGTTCTAGATTACAGCAGTTTACTGTTGCACTCAAACACACACAAACGACACCTGAAGTGGAATTTTATCGAAAGTTTAATTACATCTAAGGGGGAAAACTACAGGGAAACATTGCAGAGGGACTGGACTAGAAGAAAACATATGTAGAGAACAAAATGTAGGGTGAATGACTGAACTCGTCATATGAGGGTGGAATGAGCATGCGCGGTGACAATGCGAGAGTTGCCAACTTCTGTGACCGTTATTATGATCCAATTTGCACTCCAGAAGCCACACGCTGTACTCATGTTGTGTAGAACAGAATTTAGACAGGCTGGTCGGTCTTCCAGATGGATGGGCCGGGTCACCGAACAGGTGAATTTGAAGAAAAAGGAGGAAAAAAATGAAAAACAGAGAAAAAGCAGGGGTAGGGTTGCTGAAGTGCCTTGGTTCGTCACGGGCTCAGAGGTAACTTGCGCCGCAATTCCTTCCGGATGGCTGTTTTATCATGAAGCTACCCCCCTCACACACACACACACACACACACAAAAGTGTAGTTTCGGGGCGCGAGCAGAGTGCTTCTGCCTTCCGCGCTCGTCGGCACAGCGAGGAACGTTGAGTGCGTCTCCGCCGCCTCGTGGTGAGAGGCAGGGCTCCCTGGCTTGTGCCAGTGTCTTCGGCAGGCTGGTGAAACAAGAGGCGCAGAAAAAAGGGGCTCCAGCCTTTTATGCACAGGAGAAAGGGGCTGGCCCAGGGACCATTATTGCTGTATTTCAGTTCCTAAGAACAAAGACGGTGATTAAACCTCACTCAAGGTCCGGGAGTAATAGTTCAATCTGTGGCCTGTCTAACTAATAACTCTATTGTTGTCGATCTGGCTCCAACAGTCACATTTGGAGAGAGGTTCTCCCAACCTTTTGGTCGGCATCTCAGTGCTGCACACGAAGAGGTCTTTGATGAATGGAAGCCCAGATTTCTAGGGGAGCTGTTAATTAGTTTAAAGTCTGGGTGACATAAACCAGGCTTCCAAAGACTGTCTGGCTCAGCGGGGCAGCAGGAAGGAATGCAGATTTGTGGGGCCTCGCGTTGGCACCCTGTCCCGAAGGGTGTTCCATCTGTTGATCGCGGTCTCCTACAATAGGGTTCAGAAGAGAAGATCCCCACTCCATGCATGTGTCCTTTCATTGTGCAAATCAGTCTAAAGTGTGAGAACAAAAAACAAACAAGTCCCCAAATGAATAAAAACAAATAAAGTGACTAAAATAATGATAATAATAATAATAATAATAATAATAATAAAACAACAACCTCGACAACAAAAAATACAGAAGTCAAAAGTTTACTTTTACACTTACAATATAGTCTTCTTATTGTCAGATGGCACTTTACCCATGCAAAGGAATCAAAAATCGAGATTAAGCATGGTAAAGAAGTGTATATATGTAATTGATTTTTTCGTTCTGCTGATATTTTTTTTCTAACGCAATATAAGATGAGATTTAGCCAGTGATTGATGTTAATAGTTTATTTTTCCCATTTAACTAAATTGTTTTCTTCGCGGTAACTCACGCAACGAGTAATGATTGTGAATATTTATTTGGGATGTCTATTATGCTTAAGTCACCAAGTATGCACAATTTTGGGCAAAGTGGAATCCTGCATTTCAAAATATATGAGCATTTCTGCGTAACTGAAGTCCAAAAGCATTGAAGTGGTGTGCTTTCCCATGTTGCATGAAAATAGGTGTCTGGGGTATTTTTGGTACATTGCGCTCATATATTAGATGGAGAGAAGCCCATTTTATGCATAGTGTATTGAGTAAAGTGTCTTCTATGGAGCACTTTATATTGGCTGTAAATATATATATATTTAGGGTTAGGGTTAGGCTGTATTTTTGTGTTTTTTGTCATTCTAATCATATTATTACATATCTGTATCCAGTAATTACGGTCAGCGGACATAGAAAGGTCTTCTTCCCATTTAGTGATTGGTAAGTGCATTGATTTAGTGCATGAGATTAATAAAATATAAACTTTTGAGAGATTTTTTTTACCTTTGCGGGAGAAGCTTCACTATTTGCTTAACAAACTCCGGCGGTTCAAGGGTGCTTGGAGTGTTGGTATTCTTTTTTTTTTTTTTTTTTTTTGCTGCTTTTAATTTATTGTATTGAAGGAAGTATCCGCCTGTTATTTGAAATTCTTGGAACAGTTCATTACGTGTCCTAAAAATATTCTTGTTAAATAATTGTTGTAGGTGGTCAATTCCACGTTGTTCCAATCTGCTAAAATAAAGCGATCTATTGTTAATTTCAAAATCTGGATTCTAACAGGTTGGGGAGAGCATAACTGGGGAGCTAATTGAGATCCTGTAGCTTCTAAACTTTTCCACCAAGCCATTAAGGTGGATGTGATTATTGGGTTCTTGAAACATTTGTGACTTGTGGAAATAAATTGGAGTTTTGAGAGTTTGATGTTGTTGCAGTCTGTCTGTTCCAATTCTAGCCAAGAATGATGCTCCTCATTGTGGTGCATCCATTTGATGATTGGTTCGCTAAATAATAGTGTCTAAAGTTGGGAGCATTTAGGCCTCCCTCCTGTTTACTTTTCTGAAGAGTGGATAAACTTATTCTATTTTTCTTTTTCTTTTTCTTTTTTTTATAAAAAATTATTACGGCAGAATCTAATGTTTGGAACCATTTAAATGTATGTTTTCCATGGAACCATTGAGAATAAATAATTTCTTTCCGGTAAGGTTTGCATTTTTATTGTGGCTGTTCTTCCCAGGAGTGATATAGGCAGGTTATTCCTGCATATTTAGTCATCTGAATTTTTTTACAGAAGTGTTGTGTAATTTAGATTTGTAATCTCTATGAGTTTTGACGAAATATTAATACCTAAATACTAAATGTTACATATAGGAATGGGGTAATGTGGGATTTGCTCTGCAGGATTCCACGAGTTTGCTGTTATTGAGAGTATTGTTGATTTTGTCCAGTTGATATAGTAATCTGATATTTGTGAAAATGTTTTAATGAGATTGAATGCTGCCTGAAGAGATGACTTGGGTTCCTGTAAATAAAGAATATCATCAGCAGAGAGACTGAGTTTGTGTTCTGTCACTGGCGAGCAATACCTTTAATATTAGAATTCTGACGTATAGCAGTAGCAAGAGGTTCGATGAATATTGCAAATAACATTTTTGAAAGTGGAGATCCTTGTCTGGTTCCTCTTTGTAGAGTAAAACTTTGTGATGTCATTCTATTCGTGGTGACTGTCGCTTTCGGGAAATTTTTTAAGTTGCTCTCCAATGTATAAACAGAGGTGGGTAGAGTAGCTATGTATTGTACTCAAGTAGGAGTACTGTTACTTTAGAATAATATGGCTCCAGTAAAAGTAAAACGTAGTCATCCAAATATTTACTTGAGTAAGAGTAAGAAAGTAGTCAATGAAAAAACTACTCAAGTAAAGAGTAACTTGTGAGTAACATCTGATTTATTTATTTTTTATCAGAGCATGAATATAAATAAAATAAAAATAATAATAATAATATATGGGTGTCGACACACACCTGCCACCATTTCAATTTTTAACTGCCCAAAAAACAACAACACCTGAATTGGGCTATACAGAAACATTATTTGCTTTATTCGCTTAAATAACTTCATCGAGAAGCTGCTTGCTGAACACAGTGATTGTGTGTGCATGTGCAACACCATAGGATAGGGCTAATGTTGCCATATCCACTACCAAAACAGCAATAGAAACATCTGCAACTTATCACAAGGTGCTTTCTCAAGTTAGAAGTGGGCTGAAACAGAAAATAAAAAAGTTTGAGCAGTCACAATTTAAGAGCTTCATTATAAAGCTTTTGTTTTTTGGAGTCTGTAAAGTAAACACAGTCGTGCGGCTGTGTTTTTTTTTTTTTTTGGTCTCCCCAAAATGAGTCATTTTGATTGGATCGTGAAGGATACGTGCACGGTCATGTGACAGCCTTGTGTCGTCTGATTGGTGAATTGGACTCAAATGACATGCGTGACCACGTTGGATTGGCACAACGGGCGCCCTATGCGGAAGTCGAAGATAGAGTCTCAAAAAAGATGTGCACACGCTAGAATGGATAAATAAAAGTACCGAACGGCATGTCGATCATTGTCCATCCATCCATCCATTTTCTGAGCCGCTTCACCTCACTAGGGTCGCAGGCGTGCTGGAGCCTATCCCAGCTATCATCGGGCAGGAGGCGGGGTACACCATGAACTGGTTGCCAGCCAATCGCAGGGCACATACAAACAAACAACCATTCAAACTCCACACAGGCGGAGCCAGGGATTGAACCCCGGTCCTCAGAACTGTGAGGCTGAGGCTCTAACCAGTCGTCCACCATGCTGCCCTGTGAGACAATAAAGTTAATATTGAATCTTGATTCTTTGAAGCATAAAGCTTTCTGTATTTGAAGGTATTTTTTTTTCATCACAGTAAATGTTTGAATTTAAAATTTAAAAAACAGTTTGAAAATCTAGGTCAAACCAAATAAAATATGAAAAAAGCTGATCATAGCTTATGTCTCGTAGTTCAAGTGATATCAGCTACATGGTTAACACATCTTTTTTATAATAGTAATACGAATATAAGAATCCTCCTCAAACTATAATCACAGTATTCTCAAAGGTCTGATGATTTTGCTTTAACAAACTGCTGACATGTTCTACCGCTGATTCATTGAATTCATTTTATCTTACAGCCTGGTGTCTTGTTTCAGCAAGCTATCCCTTGAAAACAAGAACTCCCTCAACTAAATTTTGAGGTGGGCTACGAGATTGATCAGTGAATCCTTGTTTTACAATGAGTTACAGAGGCTGTATGGGTGAAGAAGATGGCTCCGACCAACTAAATGAAGAATTTCAGTTTTTTCCATCAGGCCGGAGGTACACAATGCCAGTTCGTAAAAAATAATTAAGCAAACATTTGTTTTTAAAAGCTTTGACTTAGAAAATACAATTTGAGTAATAGCTGGCAGGTAGAAAATGTATTGGGAATAATAGCGATTATAGTACTAAACAGTCTACAGTAGTAAACTCTGGAGATGTAAGAAACATCAAAGTCATATTTTTGCAATTGTCGGTTATAAAATACTGATTTTAAAAGTTGAAGGGGAAAAAATAATGTTAGTAAGTCAGAATGTGTAGAATAATAATTTGTTGCTACAGAGTCCGGGGTGGCATAAAGTGCTCACAGTTGACGACAGGAGAGTTGAAAGCTAAAGATAGGCTGTTAAATACTGACTAAGTTTGTTGATTTTTTTTTTATAGAAAACATAAGGAAGAATTCAATTCATACTATAATATGAGTTTTAGACCATATCCCCCTTTTTGAGAGTGATGGCTCTTATCCCTCCTGGGTTAGGTAGGCTAAATAGACTATTTGTAACTACTGTACTAACCTACTCATTTTGAAACATCATATTGATGCTTATAATAAATTCATAATCTAGTTAACGGCATAAGTAGCAACTTTTTGAACTTTTTGTGGCCGGGGAATAATATCGGTTGTGAAAGGTGTTGTATCGGAGTGGTTTAACTTCTTTATACACTTCTACAACAGTTAAAAATTCTAACAAGTATTGCTTTTAGGCAGACCTCTTCCTTACTTACTGTGTTCTCGACACCTTTATCACACATCATTGAATGGGGAGTAATATTATTTTACTTTTGTTAGCATTTTAAGTTTTTACACTTGTATGGCTGTTGCAAAATGTTACGATACTTGATAGAGCCTTACTTACAGTCCTATGCAAACGAAGCTCTCCTTGCATGAAAGTGTTAGGATAATAACTAAAACATTAGTTAGAGTAAAAATAAAATAATAAGTGTAAAATAATAATAATAATATAATAATAATAATAATTCTCCTCACTAGGGTCGCGGGCGTGCTGGAGCCTATCCCAGCTATCATTGGGCAGGAGGCAGGGTACACCCTGAACTGGTTGCCAGCCAATCGCAGGGCACATACAAGTAAACAACCATTCGCACTCACACTCACACCTACGGGCAATTTAGATACTTCAATTAACCTACCACGCATGTTTTTGGGATGTGGGATGTGGGAGAAAACCCGCGCAGGCTCGGGGAGAACATGCAAACTCCACACAGGCGGGGCCGAGGATTGAACCCCGGTCCTCAGAACTGTGAGGCAGAAACTCTAACCAGTCGTCCACCGTGCACAATGCAATGTCGATTTATCATTATTTTTTTTGTAATAATTAATGTCCTTACTGTTACGTTAATTGCCATTGTCAATTCAGTATATGTTCGTCGTAGAATGTTTACCTCATTTAACTGCTACATTATGTTGCACTGTTTTTTGTTTTAATAAAACCATTATTTTAGTTAGTGTCTGAATGAGTGACCTCCTGGTCAATTCCTCTACTTGAACGTGCCCACTGGGGCACTCGGTGAGGATGTGCAATAACTAACCAAGAGAACAAGATAAGAGAGGACAAAAAAGGGCAGGACAGGATGTGGGAAAATAAGCAAGGCAGTGCTATTGACGAGTGGTGCAGTGGGATTCTTTTTTAGTGTGTAAACACCTGTAAGAACCTGTGAGTTGATATGTTAGTCGAACCTGTGTTGTTGTTAGTGATTCCAGCACAAGTAATTAAAGCCTTTAGTGTGTCCATCGAACTTATTAGTGAATGAACACCATATCACATGCATGTTAGTCAACTGGGGGACTCCACCGACCACCCAGGACCCAGGGGAGATCCCGACCAGTGCCAAAGGGAGGGGGATGGGCACCGGACCACTGCCCCCACGCACAATCCCTCCGGTTTCCTCCCACATCCCAAAAAGATGCATGTTAGGTTAATTGAAGACTCTAAATTGCTCATAGGTGTCAATGCGAGTGAGAATGGTTATTTGTTTATATGCGCCCTGCGTTTGCTGGCGACCAGTTCAGGGTGTACACCGCCTCTCGCCCGAAGTCAGCTGGGATAGGGTCCAGCACGCCCGCAACCCCAGTGAGGATAAGCGGTACGAAAATGGATGGATGGATATATATATTTATTTTTTGTTTGTTTGTTTGTTTGTTTTTTCTTTTTCCAGTCTATCAATGTGGCATTTGGTATCGGTCCGTGGGCCATAATATGTATGATGCATAATATAGGTTTTAATATGTCCCCTTTACAGACCAATGTGATCCCTACCTTGAATACAATAAAATAAAAAAAAATCATCATCAATATAATTTCACAATGAGTTATCTTATTACTTACCTTTATTTTGTCCATCCTCATCTGCATGTGTGTTATGTAATGCATTGACCACAATAGAAAGAGAAGAATAATTATTTCCCTTCAGAGAATATATAAATAATAATATAACAAATCAAACATTTGTAGATACTGTTTAAAATACTGAAATGAGGGTACCTTGGTATCCCACTTCAAATTTTAATCTTGAACTTTAAAATGCAGAATGAGCTTAGCATAAGGGAACATTTTAAATTCTAATTTGTGTTTTTCAAGGGGCTAGTCATGGGAGAAATACATGTTTTCCTAGTTCTTCTCAGTAAAGCATTGTTACATAGGAAGGGAGGTGTAATAAAAGGCTTTTCATCTCACTGTAGTCACTGGTATCCGATTGGGCAGTTCAAGTTGCAAGTGTGATTGTTGTAATTAAGATTCTTTACAGTCTGCAATTAATTTAATAAAGAGGGGGCTACACTGAGCTCATTAACCTTAATGAGAATTATTAGTCACCATACAGACGGTGGCTCTTTTGCTCCCTCGCGCGCGCCCTCCCTGACTCGCTCATGTTCATGTTGTCTTGGGTGGTAAAGGGAGGACAATTACTAGTAATTATAATTCCGTTACACCCACCGCACGCTGCTAGACATACACGCAAATACATGATTAAAACATTGGATTCAAAGCTGCTAGACAATTATTGTGCTGTACATCATAGTCAGTTTACTTTGCTCTTGTCACGTGTCTTTGATTATGGTTTGAAATACCACCCCAAATTTATAAAGTTTTCACAAAATGTTTCTCCAAAGTAATTCGAAGAATTTATTGTATAAAAATAAATACTATAAATTTGTAGCAATACCTCGCATGCAGGACGCTACTAGGGAAGATGAGCGTGTGTGTACGGGGTCCGTGTGTATGAATATGCACAAGTGCGCCCCCCGGTGTTCTCTGGATGCTGTTGTATCATTTTCTCAACCATTAAAATGTGGGGGGAAAAATACCCACGATGAATAAAATAGGTTAAGTATGCTTATAAATCAATCAATCAATAAATAAATAAATCTATCTATCTATCTATCTATCTATCATCTGGTCAAAGCAGAATATGTTATCTTCTGTGATGGCTACAGCTATCTAACTGGCTAATCGGATCTCAGTGTTCCATTCAATTATTTTCCCCAACTTTTAATTTCTTCCTCCCAAGGTTCATTGACCAAGGCAATTACGTAGACATGGTGACGTGTATGAGGGAAGTAGAGTGAGAGGAGAGATGTCGCATCAACTTTTTTCCCTTGTGCAACAGTATACAGTAAATGTGTGGTCATGTCCTTCATCAGCTCACCCCCTCCGCTCTGTGGTTAAAAGTCACTGGAATGTTAAGATCCCAGCATTAGAATAAACACGTCATGTGTTAAATCAAAATCCAATTCTGTGGTCTATTACTTTCTGGCATAATAATGACTGCCAAGGATTAGGAATCAATATTTCACTGCAGCAGGAACATTACCAGCTTTATTCGTCCGTAATTGAGTTTTGGGAACAGGCCTTGCTCTCGAATCAGCTTGAAAGATAAGGGCTCTTCTCATGGGGATGTACAAATAAACCTCTAGAGGCAACACATCAGCTACACATCATTTAAAATTGCTCATTAATAAACATTGCAAAGCACTTGATAATTCCACTGGGCAACAGCTAACACCAATTCTAACTGACTGAGACTCTAAAAGCTGATCGCAATTCACAACCACTCACTTCTCCATTCCGGGTCATTCCTTTGTTGCATAGTTTTCTTTGGACACCAACTCTAGATTCCAATGTACCTTGTAACCTTCCCCTGTGCTGAATGAAGAAATATAAGGGTCATTTTCATGTAATGAGCAATAACGGTAAAGACACTTGTGGGGGGAAAAAAAATCTAATTTAGCAATTCTTTTTATGTCGCCTTGGTGTTATATGGGTAAATGTCCCCCATGTTGAAACAGCCACACTTAAAGTTCTATTTTCAAAAAGTGATTGATGATTTAAAATTGTAGGTAATCCTAGTAAAGCAGTCCTTATTTAAAGAGCAAATGGACCACTGAAATGCATTTCTTGCGTAATGGTAAAGACATTAACAGCTTCAAAAAAAAAAAAAAAGAAAGTGTGAGTGTCACAAATTATGTGTTGCTCTTCAAACTCTGCAGATGCAATTGTATACGTGGTTCTAACTACTCATTAAACCTGTTACACTCTTGTCTTCATACAATTTTAATACCGGTAAACACGTGCAATAGTTCCGACACGTTCACAAAGTCGTACATTTTCATTCATATCTCAGAAATAACACAATTTATTTCGCTGCCTGCTAGTGTGTGAATGCAAAATGGCTGCCTCATCCTGGGATTTCTGCTCACGTATCCCTCTGGTGTATTGCAACAAAATAATGAGGGTCTCTCCGGTGGCATTAACAGCAAAGACAGCTCTAGTGACAGAGAAGGACCATTTGTGAAAGAAACAAAAAATAAATAAATAATAAATACATTTTTTTTTGTATTTAAATCAATAGAGGAGCTCTTCAAACACTGAGATGCATTTTTGTTATTTTTCATGGAAAAGGCGTATTAAGCTATAAGAGAAACATTCTATATATCCAAAAATGTAATTAGCACCTTCAGAAAACATGCTGCAAATAATGAAACTTAAAAGACATTTTGGGATTAAAAGTTTGGAAAAAATAATAAAAAATAATAAATAATCATTATTAACTTTTTGATGGATAACAACCTTTGTAAAATTCATTGGATTCTCCAAAGGAAATTCAGTGGGCATCGAGACCGTTATTGATCAAATGATGTGAAAATGACCCATAATATTTTATTTAGGGTTCATAATTGATATGGATATTACATAATATTAACTCACGTTGGTTCTGACTTCATTGTGTGTAAAAACTAATCGGTTTCGCAAGCCAAATTCACTGCATTTAGGTAGTGATGCGTCGAGCGAAGTGCATTTCCACTAGCTTTCCTTGTACCTTGTACCTACCGATGAATACCTTCTTCAGTACGTGGGACCACAGAGGTGTATTCTGGAGAAGCAGCGCAAAGAGGTGGCAGGAGCCGCTCGAGCTGATGATGGGAGCTAGATAGGAAAGCTCGATTTTTCTTCACCGGGGAGCTGGGCTAAGGGTTATGGGGAGGGTGGGGGTCCCGCCCTGCCCGCTCCTCCCTCCGATGTTGCCCAGCTTTCTGGGGCAAGCAAAAGACAGCAACAAAGCGAGTGCACAGAGCAGGAGGTCTAGATCCAAAGCGGTGCGCAGCGGATGATGACGGGAGGTGCGGAACGCGACCAGACGAAACGTAGACGGAACTGCACGTGCTGAGCAACCAATTGACGCCACTCACAAAGCCTATGGAAAACTTGAACAGTCTGAAAACTCTGGATGTTGAGTGGACTCGGCGACCACCTTTGGTGGGAAAGTAGCTGATCTGGTTCTTTGATATGAATAACATAAAGTTGCTTTTGTACTGTTTGGTCTGAGCTACTTCTGTTTGCTTTTTTCATCTGGATCTTAAATACATGGCACGGGAACAGTAAAGTCATGAACCGGGATACAGCGGTGCAAGGATCTGGGGGGAATGCCGTCCAGACCCTGATGAATCGAGGGGGAGCCACGCCGTGCCCCGCTGCAGGATTCCAGGCTGCCGGTTCAAGAGAAGAACCGGTACCAAGCTCGAACGAAGAAGGAGTCCAACCCGCAGTCAACCCGGATCATTTGGACAAGCAGAACGGAGCGGTTCCGGGTGAAAAACGGATGTTCTCCAGCGTACTGTCCGGGATCAGAGACAGTCATGCACAGAACCACTCGGAACCTCCGCCGACGAACCCTGTGTTAGTCCCACCGCAGCAGGTAGAGAGGGAAGATGCTTTTGACACAGCATGATGGGGAAAGATGCAGATTTAGTATAAAATGCAATCAAGATCAACAAAACAAAAACTTCCGAGATGTCAGAAGGGCAAGGAGGATTTGGCTTTTCAAATGATTTCAAATAGGCAGCAAAGCAAGTTCACGTGCAGAAATAATAGAAAAGGGTTTGCGTGGGTAATGCGACGAAATTGAAATGATTACAAATGCAATCTGGTGACACAGACAGTAATTTAACATAGGTATTATTATTATTTCATGTAATTTAGTGAATATATATATATTAATGTATGTGTGTGTGTGTGTGTGTGTGTGTGTGTGTGTGTGTAAAATTCGGTTTTGTTAGTGGCTATGTGTAGGCTCGACACCTGAGAGAGTGTGGCGCTCCAAAAGTGTGCCGATATTCATCATTCCGTGGGCTGTCCGAATTGATATGTCATCGTCCCTAATTACAACGTGACGCTGGGAAAATTCCGATGCTGCCCTTAGTGACGGAGAAAAAGGGCAAACTGCGCTTCCCTCTTCTAAATAAAATCTACCATTTAGTCACATTATGGTCGCGGTGGATCAAATTCATGACAGATGAATGAATTTTTATGTATAAAGGTGTTTTGACAGGTTTATTGTAAATGTTGGAAGGTAAAACGCGTGCAAACTCAACCAATTATGCAAAATGACCGAGTATTGTTTTGCTGTGATGTTCACTGTCCACAGTTAATTACGGCCTCCTGGTGATTGTACACTGGAAAAAAAAAAGTATTTCATTTTCGATTGCGCATGATTACAATGTGGTAAACTGACGTCATGTCCACCTCTTCATCGAAATCGATCAAATAATATAGGTTAGTGTAACACATTTTAATCACGTGCACCCAGTGTACATGTTCGAATTAAATAAATTCAAAGTTTCTATCTTTCTATCTATCTATGCATACGACATTTTTCAAATGTAATGAGTTGAAAAATGATACGACAACATCAAGCGATTTTCAGGTATGGATAATCCATCTTATTATTACTCTATGACAAATGTAGTTTGCTTTTAGTAAAAGGAGCTTCTAGTTGTTGCACTGGCCGTCCAAAAAGGATGCACTGTTTTAACTCTCCAGTGAGTTCTCATTCAATTCAAGAGTTTCTCCGTGAAAAACGTCAACCCCGCCGCAAAAGACGCATTTTGAATATGTTTTGTTTTTGTTTTCCGCCCCAGGGTCCCACCGGTCATCGGACTACCTCATTCTCTGTCTTGGACATTCTGGACCCCAACAAGTTCACGAGCAGTCGGCGAGTCCAGCTCCAGCCGCGCCGCCTGCACTCGGAAGAGCCCAATGTCGTTGAGCAAGGCGCACGAGACATCCGGAAAGGCTCCGCTGCAGGGGAATGCCAAGCGGGCCTGCAGGAGCCCGATCCTGCAACCTACGGCGTACACGAATACCAAAGCAGTAAGTCCGCTTTGACGCTTATTAACTTACAAAAATCGAATGTTTTAGATATCAAACTATATCCATTTCATTATTTTACATTGGAAAAAAATGGGTTTCATTGTGCGATCATTATTTCATATCAGTTTCAAATTTCATTCAATCATTATCTAACTACGACCTTTAAACGATCTTTCTTGCACTATACGCTGGTGTAATTGTATTTTTTTACTTTTCTCTGGTTTAAATGTTTATGAGCCGTTTTCCCTTTGTTTTTAAATGCTTGTAATCACGTACAACGCATTTATATATATATATTTTTTAAAGTTTATAAGCTGTTTTTCCCCCCTTTGTTTTTTTTTTTTTTTTTTTTTAAAGCACATGAAGTGCGCTATATAATTTTGCTTTGCAATACAAAAAAAACGGATACAGCTATTGTTTTCCTTGTCCCTGTAATATTCTAATTTAAATTCTACCGAAATATTGAAATTACTTTACCAAATACGTCACTGATATCAATTTCAGTTAATACTATATAGAATTACAGACGCCGTTCTGGTTTTCGGAACAATCAGAATGCGTTATATGTATAAAGGCACATACAAAATAAACAAAAATGGAATTATATTTTCTTGTATGGCTACCATAAAATAATTCCTCGACATTTTGAACCGTTTGTCTATCGCCGAGTCTTCATTATTAGCGCCATTGTCTTTACTGGAAATGAGAATAGAATTAACCCACAGCTGTTATCCCGTATCGAATTATTTTCAGCCGCACCGCCTGACATGAAGGCTGTATGTTTTATTGACTGCTATTAATTTGAACGTGTATGTCAAAAACTTTCATGCAAATTGGATGAATACACAGGCTATGATTTTCATGTTACCTCACTTTTATAATGACATATTTGGACATCGCTTTTGACGTCCAAGTCTTTCTAGTGAAATGACGTCAGTCAACTGGCGAGCAGTTCAGGGTGTGCAGGGTGTAACATAGCACGCCCGCGACCAATGTGAGGATAAGCGCTACAGAAAATGGATGGATATATATCATTTTATTTGTTTGCAGAAGGCTGGACAGTTGCAAAATTACAGTTTAGCGTTGTCTGGTCAATTTCGGGTGTGAGGCCTATTACAAGTTGCAAAATACCGCGACGGGAGCAACTGACATTTCTTTTAAACGTTTTCAATGTGTAACTCCAATGATTAAATATCAGTATGACCGCCGTTTGCACCGCCGCTGTACAATGAGGAGCGTTGGTGTTTCAATCTGTGGCCGATGTCGTGTCGTTCCGTCGTCGAGGCAGACAGGCAGGCAGTGTGGCCTTAGAGCAGGATTTCAAACAGCTCTGGGGCATTATGAAGGCCTCATGTACTGAAGTCCACATCACTGCGGTCGATACTTGACAAAGATAAACGGTTCAAAATGTGCGCGCGCGCTGGGTGTGTGTAGTTAGGTTGGAGACGGATTTTACTTCAATCTGAATCAATACAGTGGAAATGGTAAGGCCCAAATCATGTATATATATATATATATATATATATATATATATATATCCATCCATTTTCTGAGCCGCTTATCCACATATATACACACACACACACATATTTCAATGACTTAGAAGCTATGCACTACACACAGAGTGCAATATTATATATATATATATATATATATATATATATATATATATGCATTATTTTGATTACACAAAAAATGAAAACCCAAAATACTAGAAACTAGACCATTATGTAACAGTTAAGAAAAAAAATGAAAATGATTTTTAATGTAGCAATAAGGCAGTAATTTTCTCTCTGAAAAGTATTTTCCCAAGTGTTGAATGACTGTATAATGTGTGCGCACTGAAATGAATGAACTTTTCTACCATATTCTCATTTATTAAGATGTACTTGTAAGTACGGTAACTGAGAACAGATTCTCATTTGCAACGGCAACCTTGCTGGAGAATAAAACAAAGCAAAATTAAAGCAAATACAAACAAATACAATAAAAACAAGTAGCTACACATACAACAAACTGTATAATATTTACATTGTAAATTACATTACATATAGCGTATGATGAGTAAAAGTTTCATAAGGATAAGAACAGGTGCAGAGATCATGCCACTTTTCAAACAATGATATTGGGATGAATGAGGTGCATTTCTACAAATATACACTCAGAATTACTCCAGAAAATAGATTTATAAAACAGTAAATGCACAATTTTGCGTGCAGTGGTGGAACTGGATTGCATTACAGTGCAGATGTGTTTATTACATTTATAGCTCCATGGTAGGGCAAAATGCAACACCTCTAAGAATGATGGAGTAGTGTGCCATGGGTCACATCAATCAATATTGTACTTTGAAAACATATGGATATTTTTTTTTCTTTCTCAAAAATAAATCAATAAATCAAACCGTCGCCAGCACCATCAGAGGTCCCGATGGATGGGTTAAAAGCAGAGACCACATTTTGTTGTATATATAGCACATTATATATATGACATGGCGTGAGGTTTTGTCAGTACCCTTGAAGGAAAATTTGATGGTACCAGTGTCAAGTACAGTACAATGGCAATATTTGTGCAATAGATAATGTAATTGTATAATGTATATGCTCCCTTTGATGCTACATTAACTCCAAAGATGTGAATTTAGAACAATTAAATGCAAAAATAATAGTATACACGGCATGAATTATAAAAATATACTAAACCAAATAAAGGATTATAACTAAATATTTAGTATTCGGTTGCCTTCAATTTGTTTTTATGATTAGCCACTCTCTGTATGCCAAATTTGTCTAGATGATATGAGCAGATAATATACAGTATACAAGTTGGAAGGGATGCAATATGACAGATACATCTGTACTTAAGGGACTGATGAACTTTCATATAGTATTGTGAAAATAATATAAATAATAATTGTGGAAAAAGATGGATTATGTGACGCTGTTTCAGTAAAATTAGGTTAAGGATCCAGTCACAATTTGAGAGAAGTGATATCCATTTACCAAATGGAAAATAAAATATTATGCAACTAAAACTAGGGGCGGCACGGTGGATGATTGGTTAGAGCGTCAGCCTCACAGTTCTGAGGACCCGGGTTCAATCCCCGGCCCCGCCTGTGTGGAGTTTGCATGTTCTCCCCGTGCCTGCGTGGGTTTTCTCCGGGCACTCCGGTTTCCTCCCACATCCCAAAAAACATGCATTAATTAGAGACTCTAAATTGCCCGTAGGCATGACTGTGAGTGCGAATGGTTGTTTGTTACTATGTGCCCTGCAATTGGCTGGCAACCAGTTCAGGGTGTACCCCGCCTCCTGCCCGATGACAGCTGGGATAGGCTCCAGCACGCCCGCAACCCTAGTGAGGAGAAGCGGCCCTAGTGAGGAGAAGTGGCTAAAATAGTTGGGGCATAGTACAGTAAACAGTACAACAATAGTCAAGAAAGAAGGATGGAAAAAGTGACCCTAAAAATGCTCAAGTGAAGCAGTGAAAACAAAATGAACTTAATAACATAAATACTCTTGTAGTGTTATATTTGCGATTTTTTTACATTCTTTACCAGGCAGAAGGTAGTTACACATTTAGGTTTAATGTAACAATGAATGTTAACTTCTGCCAAGGTTTTCAGCAGGGGATATCAAAAGTTTGGCATGTGAATTGTTTGCAGCCTACCGTCCAGTTTTTTTTTTTTTTTTTTGTAACTCATGGCTTTTACTATCCATCAATCCATCCATTTTCAACACCACTTATCCTGGTTAGGGTCGCGGGCTGCTGGAGCCTATCCCAGCTGACATCGGGCAAAAGGCAGACTACACCCTGAACTGGTCACCAGTCAGTTGTAGGGCACATATAGACACGGACAACCATTCGCACCGTCACTGAGTGGGAACTGAACCCATGCTCCCTGCACCAAAGTCAGGCGAGTGTACCACTACACCATCAGTGTCCTGGCTTATACTAAAAATAGCATTTAACACAGTCTGCAATGCTATTGTGACACGGCACCATGAAACGTGTCGGTGTTGAAAAAGTGGGGGGGCTGGACACCCATATCTTCCATGGGTGCAACACCCCTAACAACAACTTTGGCTACTATTAATACTGTAATAATAATAAATTGTTTTTATTCGTATTGAGGAGTGGTTCTCAAACTTTTTACACCAAGTACCACATCAAAATAAATTAGCTCTCCAAGTACTACCATAGTGCCCATCGATAAAATAAAATAGCGCAGTAAGGCCCAAGTGTTAATTATAAACGAGTTGTTTCTAAAAAGTATATTTAATATTATTGTAAGTCACAGTAATATTGTGCAGTTTGAACATTAGCACTGTGCTTGAATATACAGGTACTAAAATAAAAAACTGCTACTTAAATAATTAAATGGTATTGCACATATAGGTTAAATTAACAGTCTACCAAAATATATGTTTTAAAAACAAGCAGTTCCTAAATATTAAATGGAAATGTTTAGAGGTCAAAAGTTAAATACAACTGAACTGTACTTGGGAAGTGATTATTTTATGTACCACTAGAGGACGCCTCCATATCACACTATGAGAATTACTGGTATAGAGCTCAGGCATGCAAACACCAAAGGCATGAAAAAGGTGACCAAAAAAACCATTGTAGGGGGGATCTGGGGGGATCCCCGGGGCTCCCGCAGAGAATGTTTTTGATATAAACATAAATTAAGCAATCTGGAAGACTCTGAAGAGTACAGTAAGGCAAAAAAAAATGCAGAAAAACATTAAATTGCCCGTAGGTGTGAATGTGAGTGCAAATGCTTGTTTGTTTATGTGTGGGTTAGGGTTTCCTAATTAACACAAGATGTACTAGCAAATCAACTCTTGTTGCTGATGTTACGCGGTTCCGCTGGGACCACAACCAGGGCCACGACCCGCAGAACCTCAGTGCGAAAATACAAATGACCAGTGCAACAAATACAACACTGGCTGATCTGATGAGCAAAAATGTTGCTTAAACGTAAGAGTAGCAATAGAGGATGCCCGCTCCAGAGGTGGGTGGAGTAGCCAAATATTGTACTCAAGTAAGAGTACAGTTACCTGACAATAATGTGACTCAAGTAAAAAGGAGTCCTCCAAAAAAATATATACTTCAGTAAGAGTAAAAAGTAGACAGTAAAATGATTACTCAAGTAAATAGTGAGTAACTGCTGATTTAAACACAGCATCAACATCAATAAAATAAAAAATAATTACAAAATAAAATATGAATTCTGATGTTGCTGTGTGTGGGCGTGTGTGTATGCACAGTCAAAACTACAAAAAAAAATCTGCAATTTAATGCAAGGTGTTTTCGCAAGTTATAAGTGGGCTGACATATCCATGTTTGGGCAGACAGTGCCAGACAAATACTACAATACATGAAAGCTGTTGTTTTTGTTCATCTAAATGTAAACACGACGAGTTGCGCGCCGTTGTCTTCATGGTAACGACGACCTTCCCAACATGGGCGCCACGTAGGCACGACAATCAGCCAGGCTGGCTTATCTAGTTTTAATACCTATGCTAGGAAAGCCCAAAAGAAGACATTGTGTGAGGTCATGTGACTTTTTTGTGTTGTTTGATTGGTGAACTAGACCGGACTTGTCTAGTTCAAAACATCACTAGTACTTAAACTGGATTGGAGCAAACAGCGCCAAGGCGGAAGTCTAAATCGTAGTCTCGCTCACGAAATAGTTGATAAATAACCAATAGTTGATAAATTAAAGTAGCGACCGACATTTAAATCATCAGCAGAAGCGGCGAACGTGTTCTTTCTGGTCTCGTCAACTCCTGTGATTTATCCAAAGCCGGACTCGAGCGCACAGGCGGAACCTCAAGCCGATGCGCCAGCATATTAGTCCGCCACGGAGTAATATTCAAAAATTACATCTGTGTGGATGGTGGATGTGTGGAATGGATCTAGCTGCCAGCGTTTAAGGAGTACGAACCAGTCTATGACGTCAGCGACGGCAACCCCCCCTTCAGAAAAACTCATCGGCTCTGTACGATTCATGGAAATGGCCTATTTTGAGTTCAAAATGGCGAATTTCGCCGAAAGGCGACCGATTTGCATGTATGAGAGCTCTTCTACCTTGAGTTGGGTGTTCACCATGTGGTTAGGTCGGTGTGAGCGTCTTGCTCCTTGCAAATATTTTCATTTTCTATTTGTATGTTTGACTGTTTGTCCCATTCAATAAATGGCTGAAAGTGCAACAGCAACTAAGTTTTTCACTTCCCTCAAGTGGCAGAGTATCTGAAGCTTGCTCGTTACTCAAAATTTAGCTCACAACACGAAGCAAAAAACAAACAAACAAATAAACAAAAAAAATGTCAAAGTGGCCCTTGCATTTTAAATTTTTCTGTATGTGGTCCTCAGAGAAAAAAGTATGGGCACCCACCAGTGTTACTGCAGGGTTTTACTAGAACTAGTAGACATTACAACAGCTTCTTCCCTCTTGCAATCAACTTCTTAAACAGCTAACCTACAATTCCATTACAACAAGCTGGCAATTTTTTGACTTGAGTTCGTTGTCACATTTCTGTGGGGCCAATTATGTATTACTCGTGCACTCGCTGTAGTTGTCTCGCCATGCTGCACTATTTGCATATACTGGCCACTCATGCCAGAGTAGCATCTGCTCCATTTGGACACTGATTGAGGAGTATCCGTAACATTTGCACAACCATTGTCCCAGATTATCGCAGTACTCGTCACTTTAAACCGCATACACTCCTTGAAGTCTCAGCGCCCTTTGCACAATGGTCATTGCACCGGACTATTGCGATATTAGTCATTCGAACTGCTCTAAGTGCTAGAGGACTCTGCATCTTTTTGCACATTTGTTTTTTTGTCAATGTCTTTATGTCTCCAAAGTGTTCTGTAAATTGACTGTCTGTTGTACTAGAGCGGCTCCAACTACCGGAGACAAATTCCTTGTGTGTTTTGGACATACTTGGCAAATAAAGATGATTCTGATTCTGATTCTGATTTACACTCTGCAGATATGTTTTTCAGGTGATCCGTGTTCCATTAGGTGATTTAACCAGTGGTTGATGTTGGTGGTGTCTTTAAATTTACCACGATAGTTTTTTTGCTGGAGGAAAGATCCACAAGTGTAGGTTGGGTATGTTTGTCTGGGAGGTCAGCTAAGGTCATTTTACATTAACTTTACCCCAGAACTAGGAATTTTGTCAGGAACCTGGCATTTTCAAACAACAAGACCAATCCCAAAAATTAAGTTCCTTGTAATTTTTCATGCCGGAATGAATATTCTGATAGAGGGATATGAAATAAGAGATGGCCAAGGAACCTTTTCCTTAAGGGTGGGGTGTGCAAGCTAAATAATATTTCTGATTGGATGACTACACTTTTCGATTATACTTAGGGTTGGGCATTCAGTATCGTGAATCGATTAGAACCGAGACTAACGTTCCAATCCTCCTGGAAGTGTTCACATTTTAAAATTTTGGTTCAGTTTTGATGCCTACTTGGCCAACCACCAATGAAGAACCAGCAGCGTGTGTGCGAAAAGGCCCGCAGCGTGGGTTGAAAGTACTGCACAACTTTGTTCAAATAACCAGTTGGTTTTAAGACCAGTTGGCTTAGTGCAACATGCAATAAAATCAAATTGTGCATGACTAATATTGTTAAACACCTTCTGATACTATGTGCAGAATAAACAGGAGTCTTTGGGTGCATCTCATTTCTATAATTGGGAATTCCTAGGTCTGCCTCACAGTTCTGGGATCTTGGGTTCAAATCCCGGCCGCGCCTGTGTGGTGTTTGCATTTTCTCCCTGTGCCTGGGTGGGTTTTCTCCGGGCACTCCGGTTTCCTCCCACATCTCAAAAACATGCATGGTAGGTAGATTGGAAACTCTAAATTGCCCATAGGTATGAATGTGAGCGCAAACAATTGTTTGTTTATATGTGCCCTGCAATTGGCTGGCGACCGGTTCAGGGTTTACCCTGCCTCTCGCCCAAAGATAGCTGGGACAGGCTCCAGCAGTCCGCGACCCTAGTGAGGATGAGCGGTGAAGAAAATGGATGGATGGATAGATGGATGGAATTCCTGGGTCCCAGCGCCTCTGTTTACATGCAAGCTCCTCCCACCAGAAATTCCATCGAGGAGCGAGGATATTCACAGAGGAATGATGTAGGAGGACGTAGGAATGTTTGGGTGAAATAAGACAAGCGTTCCTCGACGACTTCACTTCACGGAAACGACTCCTAAAGATGACGTCATGTCATTGGCGTGACAATGAACCCTCTGTGTGGCTAAATTATTACTAACCCCACAAATGTCCAATTTATGCTTTATGTATTAAGCAGGATTAAATTAATGTCAAATATATTCCACACTGTTACTCTTTATAAGTTTGCAGCTGCAAAGACGATCGTGATTGGGTGCACATTACAACTACATTTGAGAAAATATTCACACTCTCTTATCTCGTTGCAAATCTTGTTTCAAATCATATGCGCAATCTCAAATGTCAACAAAAATTTGTGCAATTTCAACGATATGAATCAATGTTTTCATTTACAGTTGGAATTTACAGATCACAGTAGATCTATAAACGATATGTACCTTTTATAAAATAACTTATTTAAATTTTGTTTATTTATATACATGTCCACATCCATTCGGAAATCTTGAAAGCCTCAACTGACTCATCCCACTTTACAAACTAAAGTGGGAACGTTTCAGAATGTAAGTACACTTATCTCAGTGCCTTGTAAATGTACGTATACAGGCAGATTGACAGAGTGAAATTCCAAAAAATGAACACAAAAGAAATATTAGCTATAATATAAAAGGACATACTGTACATATCAACAGTAAGTGCAAAATAGAAACTTAAATTAGCTGTTTATTAAACCCAGCAGCTTGCCATAAAAAGCTGAAAACACAAACAATGAATCTATCTGAGGTTAGCATTAGTAAAAACAAACAATTAGCAACATCTCTCCAACTATTACCATGCATGAAATTACTTTGTAGCCTACATCTCCCTAAAGAAGTGACTTTCAGCATTTCCCTGTCAGGGATGTCCGCCACAGAGAGTCACTCACATGATTTGTTTGTCTTATGTAACCCAACCATTTTTATCCGGACTTAATCCCATGTCCCAATTAACGTCACAAATTGGTACACACACAAAAGATTGGTAAAATCTGAATTGCTCTTTTCAGGAGGGGCTCACTCTGAAGTGGGCAGCAAAACCCTCACAAAGGGCATTTGTCGGTGTTAAGGGAAAACTGTTAAAATCAGGATTAAAAATGCAGTTGACAGTGGAAAATAAAATAAGTAATTTTTATTATCATATGTATTACATTGAATCCAAAAACAGTGTAGAACCAACAGAATTTTTTTTTCTTTATGTGCCCAATGCACAAACCTTAGAAATATGTGGTTGGTTAGGCGTGTAGTAAAAATGAGTCAGTGTAATTGTCGATTTAGCATTAAACACTGCCCCAAATACAACAGACACTCAGCAAAATATGTGTATTCAAACTAAACTAATCAAGGGACGACAAAAACTTCATGGGCTTTTAAGACACTTGAGATGTTCCTTAATATGCCGGCGTGATAGCAACCCCCAGGTCACGTTCATTGTTTTGAGGAGCGTGCAGCTAGGAACGTTGCATTTAACAGACTTGAAATGCACCCTTTGTCTTTGCCGTGCTAGCTCCGACTCTGACCCACAACGTAGCACTGCGATGAAGTCAGAATCAGAAGCGATCCTGTTCAAGTATTACTAACAAAGTGTGGCTGCTGCAATACTGGAAGGATTATCAGAGATGGACAGCAAATGTACTCGAGGTAAATACCATACATAAATAATGTAACATTGTTTTGTCATGCTATTGTTATCTAAGTGTTAAGTTAATTCTGGGGTCCCTTGAAAGACTCACCAAGTCATTGTTAAGCCTATAATTACTTACCCTGTTAGCTAATTAGCTGCAAAGTTAGCTGATAGCTTACTGCTAACAGTGTAATCTTGTGGCTCCAAGTCAGAATTTTTTGGTCAAATGTATCCTACAAAAATTATGTTCATCTTGTTACTGGTTTTTGTTTTTGTGTTTTTTGCGCCTTTCAGACAGTCACGCCGTTCCTGTTGTTGTACAAGCTATTGCTATTAGCATCAGTGTATCAGCCAAGCCAAAAAACAGTTAAATGAGCTCACAGACATGGAGTTAATTGTGCATGCAACAAAATAACAGTATTGTTAGTGTAGATTATATGATTTAACCTCACACTGTGCCATTGTATTTAGTGTGTGTTCCATGTAATGTTACAGAGACAGTCACATGTGCCCAGCAGGACACAAATGAGTCAACCCCGCAATATGAAAAGCGATGCCTGGAGCAGCATAATTAATCCACACCCGTCTTCTGGATGACCTGGCAGAAGCGAAAAGGCGAAAATTTGGGATTCCAACAGAGGGATTTACAGCAGATTTTAGACTGGATACTATTATGTATCTGAGCCAGAAGTTAGAAATCTTCATTTGTGCACGTTTGTATTGTGTAATAAACACAGTAATGTCAACAAAATGAGTTTGTATTGTTTACTCCTGCATTCCACAGTGGCAGGAATTGTACTTTAATGAAAAGATGCATTATGTGCCATTAATCTAGAGCTGCTAAACTGGGTGGAACTAACCTTTATGTTAAGTGGTAAAGGGGTTGTTTCACATGTTCCATGAATGTAAACAGTCATATCGGATATGTATTATATGTCGTCCTTGTTTAGGATTTTAATATTCATGTATGCTGTCTTGAGAAACCATTGGTGAAGGACTTTCAAGACTTTTTCACTCTTAATTTGTACAGTGTGAGACTGGTCCCAGACATGGACATAGAGTGCTGTGAAAAAGTATTTGACCCCTTGTCAAATTCTGTTTTTTTTTTTTTTGCATAATTTCGCCACTTGAATTTTTTTCTCATCAAACAAATGTAAATATAAGACAAAGATAAGTGTGGCACTATGGCCCAATGGAGGAGAGTTGAGAAAACTGGACAGAAATTGCACACCAACCCGTACTATTTGGTAACAGATTTGTTGCACTGAGAGGACAAGATATTGACTTCCCAATAGATCAGGTTTATTTATATAAAAAGTATTTATAAGTGAAACAAGATACTGACAGTTGTTTCATACCTGAGTGGCCAAAATTAAACAATATTGACAATGATAAAGAAAATAAATTACACAGGGCTTGGACTTAATTTGGCGGACAGACTCACTATGAACCAAATCATCATGTGCCACGCCAAATTGTGTATAATGCGCATTTTTTTACCCCAAAAAATTGTCAAAAGTCAATAGTGTGCATTATACATGATTTGGCGGAAAAGGAGGAAATGAAAAAAACGTTCACATTTTATAAATGTATGCCGCCATCTGGAGGTTATGAGAAAGGTGTATACTTTCATTCCAATATGACACCGACACCAAGAGGTTATGAAAAAGGTGTAGCCTACACTTTCATTCCAATATGACGGGTACATATGACTGCATATATGTAAAGTTGTGCTCATAAATTTACATATCCTGGCAGAATTTGTGAAATATTGTTTTTTTTCTTGTGTTTTGTTTTTTAAATACGACTGATGACTGAACAACAACCATCATTAATTTCTTTATGTTTATGTTTCGTTTAATGATAATCCTTTTCTGAAATGCTTGACAGATTACTTTTAATCCCATTAAAATAAAATTAAATGTGTTTCGCCAGCCCTTTATTTTTTCTTTAAAGCATTGTACCCATCTTACAAATTCTGCCTGGGTAATCAAACATATGAGCACAACTGTGTGTTTTCTCATTTACTAAATAAAAGTAGGGCTGTGAATTTCAAAATAAGAGCAAGTAAATAAAAAAGTATTACGTGTTCAAATAAAGCGCTTAACTTCAGAATAATTATTTGAAAAAAACTAACTAAATACAGATAATCATGTTTTGATCATATGGGTAGAAGAAAAATCATGCATTGTAAAAATGCCTTATACATAGGTTTTCCAGAATTTTGAGGTCAACTTTGGGGGTGCATATTATACATGGGTGCGCATTATACACGAGAAATTTCGGTACATTTTCTGCATTCCCTGGTAAGTTTTATGCATATCACATGAATAACATAGCTTAATGTCAAACACTAACTCAGTCCTTGCAGCCTATGTAATAACAATTCTCAACAATTGCAAGTTTTTATTAGAAGTATTTGACAGCCTACATTTAGTCACACTCTTTCACACGGTCTACATTTATCAGATATATCCACAAAGATCTTTAAACCAATTTAAGATGGCAGTTATTATGTTTGCCAGCAAAATGATAAAAAAATAAAATAAAAAATAAAAATCGAGGTCCAGTGCCTTTGGACGCTTGGTCTCAATGCTGAGCACGGGCAATGTGATACTGTGATGTCAGACTTCCATGTTTTCGTAGAAAATATATTGAAACCAATATTAGATCAAAGATATCATAAACAGCATGGCAATATTCACTGTTACCGACAGTACTACCAAATACTTCGAAACAGGCTTTCAAATCAAAAGACAGAACCACCACACTGTCGTTACTTGACGAGATAAAGAAAAAAGAAAGGTTGAGTTGAGAGAGAGGAGCAATCAGTCCCCTAACGTTATTTTGTCTTGTCAATTGTTTCCTTTGTCTACGTTTTGTTTTAATAATAGAGCCTTTGGATATTGTTTAATTTGTCATGGAATGAGAATTTTGACGCACTTTTTAACCTCTCTCTGGCAAACTCCATGATGGTGGGGGAAATACAGTACACCGTCTTGCAAACTAAATGCCACTCACTATAAGAAAAAGTGTTACGTTTATGAGGAAATCGCTCAACGTTGCTAAAATTTGAACCATTGGGGAGATCATTCTAATATTTTTAGAGGTGAAGTGGGCAGAGGTAGAACTGTCTGCATTAATTTTGGTGAAGCTTGATTGCAGTTTTCTGACATTAAGCAACAATATAGCCTTAGCGTCACTCTAGACGCTCCATATATGGAGAGGAAAATGCTTCGTCCCAAAAAATCCAAAGTATTGAAGTGATCGAATATTTTCATAGGTTGAAGTGTGAATAGGTGGAGATGTCCACATAAATGTTGGTGAAGATTGATCCCAGTTATCTTACATTAAGCGACGTTAAGATTTTTTATTCTTAAAAAGAGACTGGCCGCTCCCCAGAAGGATGCAACCGTTTTTTTTTTTTTTTCTTTAATAGGGGGTCAGGGTCGGAATGAATTTTAAACTGGTGATTAAAACATACGAACTATGGAAACAATATCACGAACATTCATAATCATAATTTTAATTGAGTAATTTATTATTGATCGATTCAGTGCCGATAGTAGGCGTGTCAAGGCATTTGGTGGGGGTGGCCGCTGCCGCCAGTGCTGAGTGCATAGAGGAGACGAGGTACAAACTGCGGCTTCAACAGCTACAGTTAAACAGAGAGTAGGGCTCACTTAACATAAGGCTAATCTTGCTTAAACCATTTGTTACAAAAAGAAGGCCTACCCAAGCGAAGGCAAGCGCAACGCGCAGCCCAACTCCAAGTCACTGTCTTCCTGGTGAAGGCAGTGAGCACACATCACTCAAAGGTCTCCACCATTGCAGCACATACAGTAAGGTGCACAGCAGAAAGCCCTGTAAAGCGATAAAATGACACCGGCTGTTATACCCCGAAGCACTGTAAACGTATTCCCTTATACCAGTCACAAGCCTACCTTACAAATCGCCACTCGATGCAAACAAACAGTACGCCAGAGAGAGCCCCTGTCAGATAAACGTCAGGAAATGAATGATGTGCAAGCGTGCCAAAGCATGCTTAATCAAGTTATTTCACATCTCTGTGGAGATATTTTGTCCCCTTCTTCTTTGCAGGATTGTTTTAATTCAGCAAGACGGGAGGATTTTTGAGCATGAACAGGCTTTTTATGGACATGACACAGCATTTCAATCGGATTCAAGTCTGAACTTTGACTAGGCCACTCCAAAACCTTCATTTTGTTTTTAAGCCATTCAGAAGTTGACTTTCTGGTGTGTTTTGGATCATTGTCTTCCTCCAGAACCCAAGAGCGCTTCAGCTTCAGGCCACAAATTGATGGCCAAACAGTCTCCTTCAGGATTTTCTGGTAAAGAGCAGAATTCATGGTTCCATAAATCACAAGTCATCCAGATCCTGAAGACGCAAATCATCCCCAAACCATCACACTACCACCAACATGTTTGACTGTTGGTATGATGTTGTTTTTCTTGAAATGCTATGTTACATTTACGCCAGATGTAACGAGACACACACACCTTCCAAAAAGTTCAACTTTCGTCTCATCAGTCCATAGAATATTCTACCAAAAGTCTTGGGAATCCTTCACTTTTTTTTTGCAAACGTAAGACAAGCCTCTGCCATGGATGCCATTTTTGCCCAGTCTCTTCCTTATTGTTGAGTCATGAACACTGACCTTAGCTGTAGAAAGGGAGGCCGCCAGTTCTTTAGTTGTTATCCTGGGTTTCTCTGTGACCTCCTGGATGAGTCCTCGCTGTTCTCTTGAGGTCATTTTTGCAGGCAAGCTGGGAAGCTTGCTCACCAATGTTACATGTTTTCTCCATTTGTGGATAATGGCTCTCACTGTGGTTCCCTGGAGTCCTAAAGCTTTAGAAATGGCTTTGTAACCCTGTTCAGACTGATAGTTGTCAATTATTTCTAATCTGTTCTTGAATTATTATTTTTTATCATTGCATGTTATTTCAGCTTTTTGAGATCTTTAGGCCAACTCAGATTCTATTTAAGTCATTTCTCGATTGAACAGGTCTGTAAGGTAATAAGCCTTGGGTTTGGTCTGTGAAAATGAACTCAGCTTTCCAAAAAGTCACAGTTAATTCATGATTGAACAAGGGGCCAATTACTTTTTCACACAGGCCCGAGTAGCTTTGAATTTTATTTTTCCTAAATGAATAACATATCCATTCAAAAACTGCATTTCAAATTTACTTAGGTTATCTTTGTGTTTACAATAGTTTTATGATCTTAAACATTAAAGCGGGGAAACTATGCAAAGAAAATAATAATTTGAGAAGGAACCAATTACTTTTTCACAGCACTGTACATTAGAACTTGTCCTCTTTTATGGTCTTCGTGTGTCAAATCTTTGACAATGTGATTTATGATCATACGCCTATACTCTTTGAAGTGTATTTCTCCTGTGCTGCAGTTAAATCTGACGTGCCTTAGAATTTTTAACACTCTCATTGCAGTTCACCTCTCTCCAGCTTTTGATCAGCTCTGTGTCCCCTCCCCTGTCCCTTAATTTCTGTAAACACTGATGATCTCAGCTCTTGGTTTCACTTCTCTTGCCAATCCTGGACTGGCTCCATCAAAAACTGTGCAGCCCAAAACAAAACCTGGTTTAATGAGAGTACTCGCACAACTTGACAGGAGAGCCACAAAGCTAAACACGGTGGGAGAAGGTCACTGCATATTCCATTTTAATTGATAAGGTTGCTACAGCTAAGCCTCGCACTTAAACCCATACAGTTGACCCCTCTGACCCTATTCCTTACCGCTCTGACCCTCTTCCATTTGGTGGTGTTTGATTCATTTGAGCCAGTGTCCTTGATGGTTTTAGAAGATGCAGTTAGCCAGATCAAGTCATCAGATTTTTCTTATGATTGCCTCCTCATGTTTTAAGGTTTTCCCTTGTACAGGGTTCCTACAGATTTTAGATTTGAAAATTCCCTACTTTTTCCAAACCCGAATTTCCAGACTTCCATCCAGCCATCCATGTTCTGAGCCGCTTATCCTCACAAGGGTCAATCCCAGCTATCATCGGGCAGGAGGCGGGGTACACCCTGAACTGGTTGCCAGGCAATTGCAGGGCACATATAAACAAACAACCATACGCACTCACGTTCACACCTACGGGCAATTTAGAGTATTCAATGAACCTACCATCCATGTTTTTGGGATGTTGGCGGAAACAGGAGTGCCCGGAGAAAACCCATGCAGGCACGGGGAGAACATGCAAACTTCACACAGGTGGGGTTAGGGATTGAACCCCGGACCTCAGAACTGTGAGGCAGATGCTCTAACCAGTTGTCCACCGTGCCGCTTTCCAGGTCCACCGTGCAGCTTTCCAGACTTCTCGGTAAAAAAATTCTAATAATTTGTGACATTTAAGTAAATAGATCATTCTGATTCTTTATATGCCATTATGTCGCCAAATAATTCCCAGATTATAGGGGGGATAATGAGGGATCCTTCACCAACCAGTTTTTCCACCCATCCATTTTCTGAGCCGCTTTTCCTCACTAGGTTCACGGGCGTGTTGGAGCCTATCCCAGCTATCATCAGGCAGGAGGCGGGGTACCCCCTGAACTGGTTGCCAGCCAATCGCAGGGCACATAGAAACAAACAACCATTCGCACTCGCATTCACAGGCTCCAGCACGCCCGCGACCCTAGTGAGGAGAAGTGGCTCAGAAAATGGATGGATGGATGGATTTCTTTTCCTTTGCAAAGCCTGAGGGCTTCACTATGAAGAGTCATTCCAATCACACAACTTTCTCAGGGAATGTAAATGCCATTCAGTACTCCAGCAAAAAGATTTTCTAGTTTGACAATGTTAAATAACAACCACAAGTATGACAATAAAATCTGTTTTGATTATTACACATATATTGGGTATATTTCTATGTGACAGTTGATGCAGGCTGGTAACGCTGTACTCTCTGTCAGTCTTCGTTGACTGGACAGTGGAATGAAATTGTCGCAAGGTATCATTCAAAACATTAACAGTGACGTGTTCAGGTTAGGGCTATGAAAAAAAATATCAACTAACTCTGCTAAGGCGACCACAAAAATTGGTCGCTGAAAATATGTCTACCCCAAGGCAATAAAAATGAATAAAAACATATTTGCGCCACCGGAGCCAATTTGCGCCGGCCGAAACGATGTTTAGCCACTGTCCATGTTTACCGCACAGACATTTGTTACAGATGGACACAGCTTTGGGCCAGTGAAAAACACTGCCGAAAACGACAGGGGAGCAGCTGTAAGGGATATTTTTGTCACGATCGGTGCTCGTGTGTTATAGAATTGGACCCAAAAGCAGGTGGAAGCGGAGGAAGTAACTTAGAATGGTTTATTGAAGGATATCTCGGAGGCTGGATGTTCGAGGAGGGAGGGTGGTTGGCCGAAGCAGGGAACATGCAGGAAGTGGGGGGGCTCGGGCAGGAGGAAGTGCTTGGTGGCGTGGTTGGGACAGACGGCGAGGCAGGTGACACGGAAGGAGCACTGGAGGAGGAGAAGAAGAACACAATGGGGTAAGCCCAATAGCGGGGAGTCGAGTAACTTACAAGAATTGTCATGAGAGTTGGCTGGTGTACCACTAGTGTACGTCCATACTCTGGCGCCGAACTCTTGGATCTGGCGATCTTAAATACCGGCAGTGATGAGTGCTGATGAACAGGTGCACAGGTGAGGGGGTGGTGGTGACCAGTGAGAGAGAGAGCAGGGAAGGTGAGGCACCAAGCGCCCCCCAAGTTCTAAAAAAGGAACTGCAGATGACAGACTATGACAGTGTATGCTCCTGTTCCTTAAACAACGGAGATTGGAAACCGTAACATGCCATGAAAGGAGACATACCTGTGGCGGAGCTGGTGAGGGAGTTGTGGGCATAGTCAATCCAAGGGAGAAAGGTACTCTAGGAGGTGGGATTACGTGCGGTAACGCAGCGAAGAGCCGACTCAAGACTCTGATTTGCTGTTGGACTGTGGATGGTATCCAGAAGACAGACTGGCTGCTGCGCCCACCACCTTACAGAACTCCTTACAAACTTGGGAGGAGAACTGCGGCCCTCGGTCCGAGACGAAGTCCAACGGAATTCCGTGGAGTTTAAAACACATGATTGACAAGGAGGTTAACAGTTTCAAAACCAGAGGGCAATTTGGGAAGAGGTACATAGTGAACACACTTGGAGAACCGGTCAATAATGGTGAGGATGACAGTGTTACCTTCAAATGGGGGTAGGCTGGTGACGAAGTCCCGGGAGATGTGGGACCAGGGGGGCTCAGAATGGGTAAGGGGCACAGCAATCCAGCTGGGGGTTGATGTGAAGCCTTGCCTCGGGCACAGACGGAGCAAGGACGAATTCCCGGGTGCCTTTAATCCATTTAATACCAAAAACTTAGTTTCACGTCTTCTAGAACTTGATCATCTAATCCCAAAGACATAGTTTTACGTCTTTTACGTTATTGTGCGCCATAGGCTTCAGAAGGGGGCTGACGTCACTCCTCACCATAGGATTAACCCAGAGAGCAATTTTAATCCCCATAAAAACGGACACTGGATGACAGCAGTGCATCATACAATTTAGAATTTTGGTATTACTTACGGTGGCACGGTGGATGACTGGTTAGAGCGTCAGCCTCACAGTTCTGAGGACCCGGGTTCAATCCCTGGCCCCGCCTGTGTGGAGTTTGCATGTTCTCCCCATGCCTGCGTGGGTTTTCTCCGGGCACTCCGGTTTCCTCCCACATCCCAAAAACATGCATTAATTGGAGACTCTAAATTGCCCGCAGGCATGACTGTGAGTGCGAATGGTTGTTTGTTTGTATGTGCTCTGCGATTGGCTGGCAACCAGTTCAGGGTGTACCCCGCCTCCTGCTCGATGACACCTGGGATAGGCTCCAGCACGCCCGCGAACCTAGTGAGGAGAAGCGGCTCAGAAAATGGATGGATGGATGGATGGTATTACTTACCTATGTTCCACCACAAATTACTAAAGAATGGAAAACGGTAGAAACTTTTTTTTGATTGAAAGATGGAACTCTAATCTTTTTTTTTTTTTTTTTTGGTGGGTGTCATGTTTACATAGCCATAGAACACAACATTCTGTGTGCCTTGAAAGATCGGTCAAAATCCTCTCAAATGGCTGGTACTGAGCGGTGTTCTCTTTTGAAAAATGGCTGGGATTAAATGAGTTAACCAGGCTGGGCCACCAGAAGTGTTGTTGAATGAACTGGATGTTGTGGGTGATTCCGGGGTGACAGGTAAACTTAGAATTGTGGGCCCACTGGAGGACGTCAGAGCGCGCGGAATTGGGCACGAACAGTCGATTAGGAGGTCCGGTCTTGGGATCCGGTTGTGACGTCTGAGCCTCCTTAACCACCCGTTCAATCTCCCACGTGGTCGCGCCAACAAAGCAGGAGGCAGGAAGGGAGGGCATCAGGCTTCCCGTTACGGGAACCAGGGCGGAAGGAGAGGCTGAAATTAAATCGGCTGAGGAATAGTGCCCAAGAGCTTGACGGGGATTCAACCGTTTAGCGGAATGGAGGTAAGCAAGATTTTAATGGTCGGTCCAGATGATGAAGGGAGTAACGATCCCCTACAGCAAATGCCTCCATTCATCTAAAGCCCAGACAATGGCTAACAGTTCCTGATTTCCAACGTCATAGTTGCGTTCCGACGGAGAGAGGCGACGGGAAAAGAAGGTTCCTTCGGGGAGAGAACAGTCGCTGCTCAAGTGTCAGAGGCGTCAACCTCTACAACAAATTGGAGGGAGGGGTCCGGGTGTCTCAGGACGGGTGCACTGGTGAATAGTTCATTGAGACGCTCGAAGGCTTGGGATGTAGCAGGAGTCCACTGGAAGGGAGAGCTGGTGGAGGTGAGGCTGGTGAGACGTATGGCCACTTTTATTACTGATGAATCTTTGGTAGAAATTGGCAAATCTCAGGAAACGTTGCAGCTCTTTACAGGTGTAGGGAATGGGCCAATCAACGACTGCTTGAATCTTCACTGGGTTCGGTTGTTAGCACATCCGCCTCACAGTTCTGAGGACTGGTGTTCAAACGCCTCACCTATGTGGAGTTTGCATTTTTTCCTCGTGCCCACGTTGGTTTTCTCCAGGTACTCCGGTTTCCTCCCAGATTCCAAAAACATGCATGGACTCTAAATTGTCTGTAGGTGTGAATGTCAGTGCGAATGGTTGTTTGTCTATGTGTTCCCTGTGATTGGCTGGTGACTAATTCAGGGCGTAATGGTCAAGAAATGTATGCAGTTTAAAGTGACTAGTAGTGCGATAATCTGGGAGAATGTCGATTGTGCAAATGTTGCAGATGTTACTCAGGCACATCAGTGGCCAGTATTGGTCAACAACAGATATGCAAATAGTGCAGCGTGGCGAGCCTATTTCAGTGAGTGCACGAGTAATGAAAAATTGGCCCGACAGAAATGTGACAACAAACTCAAGACAAAAAATTGGCAGCATGTTGGAATGGAATTGTAAATTAAGTGTTTAAGAAGTTAATGGCAAGAGGGAAGAAGCTGTTGGAATGTCTGCTTGTTTTAGTTTGCATTGTTCGGTAGTGCCTACCTGAGGGAAGGAGCTGGAAGAGGTGGTGACCAGGATGTGGAGGGTCAAAGAGGATTTTGCATGCTCTTGTCTTAGTTCTGGCAGCGTGCAAGTCCTCAAGGGTGGGTAGATGGCCGCCTACAATCTTTTCAGCAGTTATGATTTCCGTTGCAGTCGGCGTTTGTCCTTTTTTGTAGCATCACCAAACCAGACTGTGATGGAAGAACCAGGACTAATTCGATGATATTGGAAAACTGCCTCAACAGCTCCTGTGGCAGGCCATGCTTCCTCAGAAGCCACAGGAAGTACATCCTCAGCTGGGGCTTTTTGAGGATGGAGTTGATGTTGATCTCCCAATTCAGGTCCTGATAGACCGTAATTCCCAGAAACATGAAGGTCTTGACGCTTGACACAGGGCAATTGAACAGTATGAGGGTCAGCTGTGGTGAAGGATGCCTCCTGAAGTCCACGATCATCTCTACAGTCTTGAGCGTGTTCAGCTCTAGGTTGTGTCAGCCACACCACAGCTCCAGGCGCTCCAGTTCCTGTAGATACACAGATTTGTCACCGTCTTTCATGAGGCTGATGACTGTGGTGTTGTCTGCAAACTTCAGGAGTTTGACAGCCGGGTGCATTGAGGTGCAGTCGTTTGTGTAGCGAGAGAAGAGCAGCGCAGAGAGGACACTACCTTGGGGTGCCCCAGTGCTGGTGGTGCGTATAGATGAGGTGGCCTCCCCTAGCATCACCTGCTGTGTCCTGCCCGTCAGGAAACTGTAAATCCACTGGCAGATGGCAGGTGAGACGCTGAGCTGGAGAAACTTGGATAAAAGGAGTTCAGGGATGATGGTGTTGAATGCTGAGCTGAAGTCCACGAACAGGATCCTCGCGTAGGTCCCTGCACTGTCGAGGTGTTCTAGGATGAAGTGCAGTCCCATGTTGACTGCATCATCCGCAGCATCGGTAGGCAAACTGCAGGGGCTCCAGCAGGACCTGTGACGCTCTTGAGGTAGTCCAGCATGAGGCGTTCAAAGGACTGCATGACTACAGATGTCAGAGTGACAGGCCTGTAGTCATTCAGACCCGAGATTGCAGGTATCTTTGGGACTGCGATGATGGTGGAGCGTTTGAAACAGGATTGAAGGATAGAAGACAAATTCCTTGTGTGTTTTTTGGACATACTTGTCAAATAAAGATGATTCTGATTCTGAAGACCAGCCCTCAATGCATGTTAGTTTTTGGGGTGGGGGCGTGGATTATTGGAGTACTCGATGGAATAGTCGGTAGGATAATCGATTCTAAAAAAATTCGATAGTGACAGCCCTAGTTCAGTTCGTATTTGTCATTTTTTTCTGCCAGGAAATGTCTCTGCATTTTAATTGTCTATTTGTTTTCTTCGCATTGATTTCATCCTTCTCATCTGGAAGTTGATTTAAATCTTACAGGGCTAACTCTTTGTGCTGTTTCTGTCTCTGCATTATCCCCTTAATTTCTCAGCAGAATCCCACTCATTAAAGGTGCTGTAATCACCAAATAAAGTAAATGATTAAATCACTCATTATTGTTTAAATTCACTCATTTCTGCCCTCAGAGTGCTTCACATTAATTTATTAGAAAATCTGACTGTCAAGTTGTCATGTTTGCTCGTATAATCTAATGGTTATGGTTGCAGTGCATTAATTTGGAACAATGGATTGATTTTTGACAGGAATTACTTGAGACGTTTGAAGGGAATCAGCTGATTATGTACACTGATGGAATTTACTGAGCCAATCAGAACCGAGTACTCACCAAGAGCATGGTCTAAAACTGTGTGCTCTGACAAAAACATTGTAGCTGCGCTTCCAAGTGCCTTAAAAAAAAAATCACGATCGCTATATTTTTTTTAGATATTCATAATTTTTAGTTTTAGAAAACAGAGTGGCGGCACAGTGGGCGACTGGTTAGAGCGTCAGCCTCACAGTTCTGAGGACCTGGGTTCAATCCCCGGCCCCGCCTGTGTGGGGTTTGCATGTTCTCCCCGTGCCTGCGTGGGTTTTCTCCAGGCACTCCGGTTTCCTCCCACATCCCAAAAACATGCATTAATTGGAGACTCTAAATTGCCCGTAGGCATGACTGTGAGTGTGAATGGTTGTTTGTTTCTATGTGCCCTGCGATTGGCTCGGATAGGCTCCAGCACGCCTGCGACCCTAGTGAGGAGAAGCGGCTCAGAAAATGGATGGATGGATGGATAGAAAACAGAGTTGTTGTAACAGTCTTGGAAACATGAATATTTTTCCATACAATAGTTTCCATTTTCCATACTTTTCCAGACCTGTAAATTTATGAAATCAAATTCCATACTTTTCCATACTTGTGGAGGAACCCTAATAGCATCCTATAGAACAGTCGGTTTTGGTTATTATTAATCGCAGTCTGTCATCTGGTGTTGTTCCCCAAAGTTTTAAACATTTGTCAAAATCTATCTATCTTAAAATAAATCTCCCACAAGTATGTATGCGAGCATTTGAGGTGGAAATGTGAAAGGATTTGTGTATATTTTATGAATGGATTTGAGGATGGTATGTGAATAGATTTGACATGTTCATGTGAGTGTGTTTGACCTGTATGTGTGCAAATATTTGAGGCGTGTATTTATATGAGTTGAAAAGTAAGTGGTTTCAAAATAAAATATGGCATTGACCAACAGCCATAAAGCACAATAGTAAGCCTAACTTGAGCAGTAGCGTAACATAGCATTATACTGTATAGTACATACATATATATTATTAATGTATATATGTTGTATACTTTTTGATTATTGTGTTTCAATAACGCTTTTCCTCATTGATTTAAAATGGTTGCTTTTAATGTGTAGGTGCTGAAGGATATGACGTAATGGTCGGCCAATCAGAAGCCGTGTCGTGTATGAAGTAGGGCTAGGCTGGCTCGTCTATCAAGAGCGAGACGGCATTATTCGGACGCGGATGCTGCCGAATAAATGTGCCTTTCAGGGTAAAGCGCAGTGGACGTGTGTTTACTCCTGGACTCAAGGCAGAGTTTCAACACGCTGCGTTACAATCTGAAACGTATACGGTTCGTTGCAGGCAGGATGACTGGATAGTCGCGTTTAAGATCACCTGCGCCGGTTGTACCTAATGAGGTGTCCAAAGGGAATGAAGGAATTTAATTGTTGTTGTGAAACTCGTGTCATAGATATGCACTCCAGACTACACACATCCATCCATTTTCTGAGCCGCTTCTCCTCACTAGGGTTGCGGGCGTGCTGGAGCCTAGCCCAGCTCTCATCGGGCAGGAGGCGGGGTACACCCTGAACTGGTTGGCAGCCAAACAGGGCACAAACAAACAACCAACCAACCAACCATTCGCACTCAGAGTCACACCTACGGGCAATTTAGAGTATCCAATTAATGCATGTTTTTGGGATGTGGGAGTGCCCGGAGAAAACCCACGCAAGCACGGGGAGAACATGCAAACTCCACACAGGCGGGGCCAGGGATTGAACCCGGCTCCTCAGAACTGTGAGGCTGACGCTCTAACCACTCGGGCACTGTGCCGCCTAGACTACACACAGTCAGAGTCAAATATTTCATGACTTTTTTAAATATAGGTACATCTCAATAAATTAGAATATAGTTGAAAGGTTTTTCTTCAGTACTCATAGTGATTAAACACTGAAGTATCCTTCAGTGGGCAAATTTCAGCCTAATTTCTACATTAAAAATCACTATTTCTTGAATTCATTCACTATTTCGTTTGACGTTATATTTTAGTTTCTCAATATGGGGAATTTTTTTATTTGCTTTGTGCTGCAATCATCAAAATAATACATATTTTAAATATGAAATACTTCACTCTGAGTGTGTGCAGTTCATCTCGATAATTTCACTTTTTGAATTGAACTACCTAATAAAAGATTTACACTATTCAGGTGTGAGCATGATTGACACGTGAACGCATTTGAGTAGTGTTGATGAGAGCAAGACGCATGCGTATGAGAGCATTTGAGTAGTGTCAATGAGAGCATTTGAGTAGTGTCAATGAGAGCAGTTGACTAGTGCAATGAGAGCATTTGAATTGTGTAAATGAGAGCATTTGAGTAGTGCAAATGAAAGAATTTGAGTAGTGTAAATGAGAGCATTTGACTAGTGTCAATGAGAGCATTTGAGTAGTGTAAATGAGAGCATTTGAGTAGTGTTGATGAGAGCAAGACGCGTGTATGAGAGCATTTGAGTCGTGTCAATGAGAGCATTTGAGTCGTGTAAATGAGAGCATTTGACTAGTGTCAATGAGAGCATTTGAGTAGTGCAAATGAGAGCATTTGAGTACTGCAAATGAAAGCATTTGAGTAGTGTAAATGAGAGCATTTGACTTTGCCAATGAGAGCATTTGAGTAGTGTAAATGAGAGCATTTGAGTAGAGTAAATTAGAGCATTTGTCTAGTGTAAATGAGAGCATTTGAGTAGTGTAAATGAGAGCATTTGACTAGTGTAAATGAGCATTTGAATAGTCTAAATGAGATCATTTGAGTGAGTAGTAATGAGAGCATTTGAGTAGTGTAGAGTAGTGTGAGCAAGACTCGTACGTATGAGAGTGTTTGAGTAGTAGTCCTTATGAGAGCCTTTCAGTAGTTTGTGTGTGTGTGAAAGCATTTGAATAGTAAGTGTGAGAGCTAATCCTGAACAATGTCCCTAACAGCCCCTATGCTGCTGTCTCTCATCCACTCCGCTGAGCGCCTGGCTCCTCCTCGTCGTTGTGCGCACGCACACACACGCGCACACTTCTCTCCGATCATTCACATGCTGCATGCTCAGCTGCATGCTTTTTTTTTTCCAAGGCAAGTTTTTGCAGTAGTTCAGCTTTTCTTTGTTGTCCAATTTGCATATTTGCGTACTAAACAAAGATATATGTAAGTGTCAGCACCCATTTCCGCCATTATACAATGCAGCATTTTGAAGTTGCGTATACTGGACATATGTTCCCCTCTTTGCCCCCAGCTACCATCCATCTCCTTCTGAAAACCTGTCATTTAAACAGGAGTGTGTTGACTTTATAGAAGAAGAAGAAGAAGCATCATCTTTTATTGTCACGAACATGCATGCATGCACACGAAATTTGTTCTCTGCATTTAACCCATCACAGTGAACACATACACGTTAGTGGAACACACTGGAGCAGGGGGAAGCTGAAGCGCCCGGGGAGCATTTCGGGGTATCAGTGCCTTGCTCAAGGACACCACAGCCGTGAGTCCGGGGGATGTTGGCGGATGGTCCAGTCAGGGTTTTGAACCTAGGTCCCCCACGGTGGCAGGCGATGATCTTAACCATTGTGCCACATATATCAACTGTAGCCTCCACTTACTTTGTTAAAAGTCGTGTTACTGGCTGTCTTAACAATAAGTTACATAAGTTAACTCCATACTACGGATTTTTGTTACTTGTATGAATAATTTTGGAATGGGTGGCTTTTTTTACTTGAGCACTTCCCCCCAAAAATGTCTGTGCACGTGCCTGATAAGCATTATAAAGAGCACATCACAGACCATCATACCTACACTCATACTGCTATGTATTGTCCTATATGCGAGTAATCAGATTAATCACGCTTGAATTTTGATTAATCATATGTAATCACAGTTAATTACTTGCTTGCAGAATTTAAAGTAACTTTAAAAAAGACCCCAATACTTTGACAAAAATGCAATTTTGTCAAAATGTCTTACAAGAACATGTTTTACTTGAATGCGTGCAATTTATTTGCTCAGAACTTGGTAACAGCCTGCCCTGCGATTGACTGGCAACTCGTCCAAACAAAGTCAGCTGGGATAGGTTCCTCCCTTTGTCCCTGAACAGGATAAGCAGTGTAGAACATGGATGGATGGATTGGTAAGAGCCTAGTAAGAACTAAGTTGACATTTTGAACAATTCTCCAATGATATTGCAAATAAAGTGCTAATGAACACCAATAGATAATATAATAAACACATCCATAAACATAACATAGTGCACTTATAGTGCACTCACAAATGTACTACATCATTAAAATTGTTTAATATTTTCATGAGGGCGGTATGATGGCGCGACGTCCATAAGTGCAGGTCGATTGGCATTTACCAGAAAACAACAAGATTGGCAGATTCGCCACTGGTGCCCTGTGCTCTTCACGGATGAGAGCAGGTTCACACTGAGCACGTGTGACAGGCGTGACTGAGTCTGGAGACGCCATAGGGAACGTTCTGCTGCCTGCAGCATCCTCCGGCACGACCGGTTTGGCGGTGGGTCAGTAATGGTGTGTGGAGGCATTTCTTTGGAAGACCGCACAGCCCTCCATGTTGTAGCCAGAGGACCCCTGACTGCCATTAGGTACCAGGATAAGATCCTCAGACCCATTGTGAGACCATATGCTGGTGCAGTAGGCCCTTGGTTCCTTCTTATTCATGACAATGCTAGGCCTCATGGCTGGAGTGTGTCAGCAGTTCCTCCATGATGAATCATATATTGGCTTGGATAAAAGTGTAATTAATTTTACAAGGGAGGGTCAGAGAGTAAATGCCTGAGTTCACTCAAAAATAACGTTAGAATGTTACAATCAAAGCTATCTTTGTTTTGTATAGGGCACCACATCTCTTTCCATTTGTAGTTTTGTAGGGAAAGGGGCGAAAAACCTCTATCAATCTCTGTTCTCTAGAAGGCTCGCTACATTCAATAGGATATTAGTTCTCGAATTCAGCGGTCAAATGTTGCACTCAAGCACAGTACAAAACAAGTTTAATTTAGAGAAAATTTAATGAAAACTAAGGAAAACTCAACCACGAACTCCCTAAATACAAGCAGCACATCGACTGTCCTACCAGGGAAAATAATACTTTAGACCACTGCTACACCACGGTAAAAAACGCATACCGTGCTATACCTCGTGCAGCCTTGGGCTCGTCTGATCACTGCTTAATTCACTTAATACCGACGTACAGGCAAGAACTTAAATGTGCGAAGCCTACAGTGAAAACAGTCAAAAAGTGGACAAATGAAGCCAAGATGGAACTTCAAAGCTGCTTAGACTGCACAGACTGGAGTGTCTTTGAAAATTCAGCTGGCAGCCTGGATGAATATACGGACACTGTTACATCCTATATCAGTTTCTGTGAAGAGGTCTGTGTTCCAACAAAATCATTTCGCACATTCAACAACAATAAGCCGTGGTTCACTGCTAAATTTAAGCAGCTTCGCCAAGCTAAGGAGGACGCATATCAGAGCGGGGACAGGGCCCTGTATAATCGAGCTAGAAACCAGCTGACCAAAGAAATTAACATTGCAAAGAGGATCTATACAGCAAAGTTGGAAAAACAGTTTAGCGCAAACGACTCTAAATCAGTCTGGCATGCATTCCAGTCGCTGACTAATTACAAGCGACGATCCCCCCAAGCTGAGAACAATAGCACACTAGCCAACGACTTGAATACCTTCTACTGCAGATTTGAAAAGGACAGTTTCACACCACACACCAACCCGGCCGCACCCGCGACCACAATCACACCTCTGACCTCTGCGTTAACCATCCATGAACAGGATGTGAGACGCATCTTCAAACAACAAAAGATTAACAAAGCGGCAGGCCCGGACCACGTGTCTCCATCCTGCCTCAAAGTCTGCGCGGACCAGCTCGCGCCAGTCTTCACTCAGATCTTCAACAGATCACTGGAAATGTGCAAAGTTCCATCCTGCTTCAAACGCTCCACCATCATCCCAGTCCCCAAGAAACCTGCAATCTCGGGTCTGAATGACTACAGGCCTGTCGCTTTGACATCTGTGGTCATGAAGTCCTTTGAACGTCTTGTGCTGGACCACCTCAAGAGTGTCACAGGTCCCCTGCTGGACCCCCTGCAGTTTGCCTACCAAGCGAACAGATCTGCGGATGATGCAGTCAACATGGGACTGCACTTCATCCTAGAACACCTCGACAGTGCAGGGACCTACGCGAGGATCCTGTTCGTGGACTTCAGCTCAGCGTTCAACACCATCATCCCTGAACTCCTTTCATCCAAGCTTCTCCAGCTCAGCGTCTCACCTGCCATCTGCCAGTGGATTTACAGCTTTCTGACGGGCAGGACACAGCAGGTCAGGCTGGGGGAGGCCACCTCATCCACACGCAGCATCAGCACTGGGGCGCCCCAAGGTTGTGTCCTCTCTCCGCTGCTCTTCTCTCTCTACACGAACGACTGCACCTCAGCGAACCCGACTGTCAAACTCCTGAAGTTTGCAGATGACACCACTGTCATCGGCCTCATCAAGGACGGTGACGAGTCTGCATATCGACAGGAAGCGGAGCGGCTGGAGCTGTGGTGCGGCCGACACAACCTGGAGCTGAACACGCTCAAGACTGTAGAGATGATCGTGGACTTCAGGAGGCATCCTTCGCCACAGCTGCCCCTCACGCTGTCCAGCTGCCTTGTGTCAACCGTCGAGACCTTCAAGTTCCTGGGAATTACAATCTCCCAGGACCTGAAGTGGGCGACCAACATCAACTCCGTCCTCAAAAAGGCCCAGCAGAAGGGCCTTTTGAGAAAGCATGGCCTGCCACCGGAGCTGCTGAGACAGTTCTACACAGCGGTCATCGAATCAGTCCTCTGTTCTTCCATCACAGTCTGGTTTGGTGCTGCTACAAAAAAGGACAAACTCCGACTGCAACGGACAATCAAAACTGCTGAAAGGATTGTCGGTACCCCCCTACCCACCCTTGAGGACTTGCACGCTGCCAGAACTAAGACAAGGGCGTGCAAAATCCTCTCGGACCCTCCCCACCCTGGTCACCAGCTCTTCCAGCTCCTTCCCTCAGGTAGGCGCTACCGATCAATGCAAACTAGAACTAGTAGACATTCCAACAGCTTCTTCCCTCTTGCAATCAACTTCTTGAACAGCTAACTTACAATTCCATTACAACAAGCTGGCAATTTTTTGACTTGAGTTCGTTGTCACATTTCTGTATTATGTATTACTCGTGCACTCACTGTAGTTGTCTCGCCGTGCTGCACTATTTGCATATAGTGGCCACTCATGCCAGAGTAGTATCTGCTCCATTTGCACACTGATTGAGGAGTATCTGTAACATTTGCACAACCATTGTCCCAGATTATCGCAGTACTCGTCACTTTAAACCGCATACACTCCTTGAAGTCTCAGTGCCCTTTGCACAATGGTCATTGCACCGGACTATTGCGATATTAGCCATTCGAACTGAGGACTCTGCATCTTTTTGCACAATTGTTGTTTGTTGTTGTTTTTTGTCAATGTCTTTATGTCTCCAAAGTGTTCTGTAAATTGACTGTCTGTTGTACTAGAGCGGCTCCAACTACCGGAGACAAATTCCTTGTGTGTTTTGGACATACTTGGCAAATAAAGATGATTCTGATTCTGATTCTGATTCTGAATTTTGGGAAACCGATGCAGGGGACTTTACGAAAATTACAGGTAAACATTCATAAAGAACGAGATACAGGATGAATGACTGAACTCGTGATGTGAGCGTGAAAGGAGATGATGGGTGTTGAGCGATGATAAAGATGGGAATCTTCGTGATCGTTGGTTTAATCCCATTTTTATGCACTAATTTGTACTTGGTAAACAGCAAGGTGTACTCACTTTAGGCAGATCAAGCTAGTCAAGTGAGTCTGTTCTTCCGACGTATGACGATGCGCAAAAAGCAAAAACAAGAGGGATGACAAAAAGAAAGTTGTTATTCACGCAGTTGTGCTTGTAATTTTCCTGCCATTTGGACTTGTTGGGGCACTCAGGTTTTCTCCAGGCACTCAGGTTTCCTCCCACATCCCAAAAACATACATGGTAGGTTGATTGAGGATTCTAAATTGCCCTTAGGTGTGAATGTGTGCGCGAATGGCGACCAGTTCAGGTTGTACCCCACCTCTCGCCCGAAGATGGCTGAGATAGGCTCCAGCACGTACCCGACCCTTGTGAGGATAATGTGGTACGGAAAATGGTTGGACTTGTTGGTGGCCGCGCCCCTGCATTAGCCTGCCGGCTAGAGTTGAGCCAAGGTACTAGGAAAAAACAAGAAAGCGAAAACAAGAGTAAGCGCTAGATCAGGAGAAGAGTTGCTGCTTTTGATCTTTTTGGGAGTGGAGTGGACAAAAAAGCAGCGTGGGAGAATAGACCACACTCTTGAATTTCACCCTCAGTTTATCTGTGGGCTAAAACCCAGTATATATCAAAAATAATAATTCCCACCTTTTGCATTGTCTCACGCATAATGGTTAACATATGCAATGTTTGTTTCAACCTTTGTTTGGTGGCGAAGAGTGCTGGATATTCATTATGTAACTTTTCGTATCATCTGAGATAAAACAATTATATCGTTCTTTTCAAAGAGACTTGGCGGCAGATCTGTATAAGACGAAACAGTCATTAAGGACATTGATTACACGATATACACTTAAAACATTCATGCAGGCTTAGTATGTTTGAAAGCAGGAATTTTACACACTAAATATTGCAGTCATTAGAATTCAGCTTGCAGTGCCTCTTTAAGTGCGAGTGGGCGTAGCACATGCTCCACCAATGATCCAAGGGACTCTCTTGGATCAGGTTTGTGAGAGGTCCTATTGGAGGTAAAAAATGTCAACAAAGGACCTCTTCTAACTCATCTGGCGAGTACATGGGGAGGCCGGTTTACTAATAAATCCAGTGAGGCCAGTTTAACTAATAAATCCATTGTCTTCAATTATTCCGAACTGCTACATCTGTTCATGAGGCCCCCCAGATTTTCAGTCATTTGGCTGTCTACACTGAAAGGTCTTTGTTATCGTGAAGTCCCCTGATGGCAGTGAGGGGATCTTTATCTAATTTTACGGGTCCACTTGAGTTAGAACAAATGATAGGTGGTTTACAGTCTGGTCTGCTTGGCTGAGAGTTCACTGGTAGGAATGCAAAGGTCATCGGTTCTTGGTGTAACATACGTTCAATATGAATCTGGTAGGGAGTATTGTTACAAAGCATTGATGCTATGGACTGGCCTGCCCATTCTCCAGACCTGAATCTAATCGAGCACATCTGGGACATCATGTCTTGTTCCATCCACCTACGCCATGTTGCACCACAGACTGTCCAGGAGCTGACTGATGATTTAATCCAGATCTGGGAGGAAATCCTTCAGGAGAACATCCGCCGTCTCATCAGGAGCCTGCCACGTGGAGGCCACACACTCTACTGAGCCTCATTTTGACTTGTCTTGAGGAATTTCCACTTAAGATGGATCAGCCTGTGATGTGATGATCCACTTTTATTTTGCGTATGATACCAAAGCCAGACCTCAATAGGATAATAATTTTGATTTACATTTATAATTTTTATGTTACTTTGTTCTTAACGGATTCCATTACGTAATGAATAAAGACTTTCAACTGGAAAATTACATTAATTGAGATCAAGGATGTGTGATTAGAGTGTTCCCTTTATTTAAACAATAGGAGAAAAGTCATATACAGTGGGTACGGGTATTCAGACCCCCTTAAAGTTTTCACTGTTGTATTGCAGCCATTTGCTAAAATAATTTAAGTTAATTTTTCCTCATTAATGTACACGCAGCACCCCATATTGACAGAAAAAAAACCTTAATTGTTGAAATTTTTGGAAAAGAAAATTTATAAGAGAAAAACTGAAATATCACACAGCCATAAGTATTCAGGCCCTTTTCTGTGACACTCATATTTATCTCGGGTGCTGTCCATTTCTTCTGATCGTCGTTGATATGGTTTTACACCTTCATTGGAGTCCAGCTGTGTTTGATGATACTGCCTGGACTTAATTAGGAACGCCACACACCTATCTATATAAGACCTGACAGCTCACAGTGCATGTGAGAGCAAATGAGAAACATACGGTCAAAGGAACTGCCGGAAGAGCTCAGAGACAGAATTCTGGAAAGGCACAGTTCTGGCCAAGGTTACAAAAACATTTCTTCTGCACTTAAAGTTCCTAAGAGCACAGTGGCCACCAGAAAAAAAACACCTGAAGGACTCCGAGATGGTGAGAAATAAGATTCTCTTGTCTGATGAGACCAAGATAGAACTTTTTGACCTTAATTCTAAGCGGTATGTGTGGAGAAAACCAGGCACTGCTCATCACCTGTCCAATACAGTCCCAACAGTGATGCATGGTGGTGGCAGCATCATGCGATGGGGGTGTTATTCAGCTGCAGGGACAGGAGGACTGGTTGCAATCCCAGGAAAGATGAATGTGGTCAAGTACAAGGATATCCTGGACGAAAACCTTCTCCAGAGTGCTCAGGACCTCAGACTGGGCTGAAGATTCACCTTCCAACAAGAAAATGACCCTAAGCCCACAGCTAAAATAACGAAGGAGTGGCTTCAGAACAACTCTGTGAGTGTTCTTGAATGGCCCCGCCAGAGCCCTGACTTAAACCCAATTTAGCATCTCTGGAGAGACCTGAAAACGGTTTTCTTTGAAACATTACCTTTTGAATGACAACAAATGAGAATAATTCAAATACTCACACCAGTAAAATTGATTTTTCAAAATACAATTCAGTGAGGTATGTCATTACTGGTTTCCTCCGGGCACTGCGGTTTCCTCCCACATCCCAAAAACATGCATGGTAGGTTAATTGAAGACTCTATATTGTGTGAATGTGAGTGTGAATGGTTGTTTGTTTATATGTGCCCTGCGATTGACTGGCAACCAGTTCTGCGATTGTGGGGATAAGCGGCTCAGATAATGGATGGATGGATGGATATCATTACTGTCATTGATCAAATTATATGAAACTGATACAAAATGACTTAAATTCAGTTGTGCTCATAAGTTTACATACCATGGGAGAATTTGTGAAATATTGGATTTTTTTGGGATAATATGACTGATAGGACTGACTGAAAGGGATAGTGGTGAGGTTAAACCATTCGGTATTATGCATGTGTGTGTGCATTTGTGATTTTTAAAACATAACAACAACTGAAATCACTCAAATTGCCCTCAATAAAAGTAATAATATTAAGAATAAGTTTCCATACAAGCAAATTGTTTGATTGTAATTATTATCTGTCTTTATATACAGTAGTCAGTGAGTTTCTAAGCTCTTGAGACCCCCCTGCACATTGCATCCAAAGCTGAACTGACTTTGCTGGATACCAACCTGTGGGGAAAGCAAAAGAACTGTAAAGGAGCCACAGCTAGTTGAAATTTAAAATCCAGAAAGGATATAAAAAGATATCTTAAGATTTTAAAATGTCAATCGGTAGTGTTCAAACTCTGGCAAAGAAGTGGAAAGTTAGTGGTTCTCTTAAAACCAAGTCACAGTCGGGTAGAGCAAAAAGCCACAACTGCCATGCAAAATTTGTTCGGCATGTAAAGAGCCATCACTACTGTGAAACATGGAGGTGGATCTCGGATAATTACCGTGTGTGTGAACTACAGCAGCACAGGGAATTTCATCAAAGTTTATGACAAGATGAATGCAGCATGTTATCACAAATGATTGGAGGACAATTAGCATTAATCACCCCGGAACATGGGACACACCTCGAATTTCCAACATGACAATGATCCAAAACACAAGGCCAAGACAACCCTTCAGTGGCAACACTAGAAAAAGTGAGGGTTCTGGGGTTGCCGTCACAGTGTCCTGACCCCAATTTCATTGACATTGATGGAGAGATCTCAAACGTGCAGTTAATTTAAGACAACCCAATAATTCATGGAACCAGGAGGCTTTTTGCCTGGAAGAATGGGCAGCTTTACTACCTGAGAAAATAAAGGGCTTCATCCGCTACTATCACACAAGCCATCATTGATGCTAAGAAAGGCAATCCACAGTATAAAGAAATAAAGGTATGCACATTTTGAACAAGGAAAATGTCATTATTTTCTTTATTGCCATTTTGTCACGATTATTCTACTCTGCAATGCCTTATAGTTGAATTTGAATCCCAATTTAGATCAAATCAATGTGTTTTTGCCTGCAGTTATTGATTTCTACATGCATGGTATTTCGGTCTATCAAAATTTAAAACTTCAGATAAATTTCGTACTGACAGACTTTTTGTTAGAAATAATATAAACGAAAAATTTTAACTGTTTTGATACATCATATGGCAAAGCTTCTCAGATAATTTATTGACAATTTTGAGTGAACCTGGCACACCATAGCCAACCTTTCAGATTGCTGATCAAGTTTGAGAAATGGTCTTGACCAAGAACACCACAAATGTTGTCAAGGTTGATGATTGAACTTCATTGAATTCAATAAAAAATACTTATTTCCAAGCCACGAATAACTCTGCCACACTTTTTGAAATAGTTAGAAATTTAATTAAAACGTGAAAAATTATTTCATAAAAAAACACAAGCTCTATATTTCTTATACAGTCCCTTTAGAGGGCCAGTATTTTCTTATAGTGTGAACGTGCCAGACATACTATTCTCTCCGAGATCCAACAGATACTGTATGTACCCTTTGTTGAGGGTATCATCCTTGGAAGCTTTAAAAAGGGGCATAGTGGAATGATGATAAATGATGGAGACAAATGGAATTTTGAGACAAAGCGGAGAGGGATCTAGTCTTTGAAGGAACATTTAGCAACTGACAAGTGTCTATTATGTTATTTCACCACATCTCTGTATGAATCACGTGAATGTAGCCACTACCTTTGTGTTAAGAATTATCATCTCATAATGTAAAACATCTAATCTTCATTGTCATATGTTTCAGAAAACTTTGTGTACAGAAGTCCAGATGAGGATGACCTCAACAGAAATGGTACCCCAGTTTCAGAGGCACCAGATGGTTCATATAGCAGTGAGGAGATCAGTTCAGCACTGCACTTTAGTGAGGACAGAGACGTCAACCAGCAGAGCCTCCAGGACCTGAACAAACAGACAAAGAGTCCCAGAAGAGGCTCTGCTGGCCAGATCACCAATGTGCAGCCCAATGGGGGCCAGGGCCCACAAGGAAAGCCTAAGAGAAAACGCTCAGGCTCAGACTCAAAGTCAGGGAAACCCCGCAGAGCTCGTACTGCCTTCACCTACGAGCAGTTGGTTGCACTGGAGAACAAGTTCAAGTCTACAAGGTACCTGTCTGTGTGTGAGCGGCTCAACCTGGCACTGTCGCTCTCGCTCACTGAGACACAGGTAAAGATCTGGTTCCAGAACCGCCGGACAAAGTGGAAGAAACAGAACCCTGGTGCAGACACTTCGGCTCCCACCGGTGCAGGAGGTGCAGTTGGTACTGGAGGAGGAATAGGAGGTGCTCTAGGAAACCTTAGTCCACTCAGCCCATCACCTCCAATCAGTGGGCATCTAGGCATGCACACAGGCTATGCACCAGGCCACCATCACCCTTCTGCAGGCAGCCTGGTCCAGCTGCCTTTCCTCACTACCAGCCACGTTCTGTCCCCATTTATGTTGGGGGGACAGAGCTATGCTGCACCTGCCTTCTATAGCTCCCATGTGTAGACACAGAGATACACACATGCACACACTGAGCCAAGAGATTGACATATTTCAGTATATGAATACATTTATTCAACTCAGCTTGAGTTTTACATTTCTGTAACATTTTTTTTTGACGGATCATTTTGACTGAATGTCAATCTCAATATAAAAGTGGAACTAATTCTAATGCTCCAGCTTCATATTCTGAATGCTGTTAAACTAAGGTAAGCAAATAGCTGATCTGTCCTTAAATCTGTTTGGAAACTGAATGTTATACGTATATGACCAAAGGGATTGCCCGATCTATTATAAGTACTGTGTAGCTTCAGCAGTGAGTGTTTTTGTTTGGCTATTTTGGCCATGAAGCCATGGGTGAACTGATACACGGCTCATATGGTAATGTCTTTGATAATAAACAGTGAATAATAACAAAAGCTGGTCAGTGTGTATGTCTAAAATTTCAAACATTCATTGTTTAGAATATAGGTGACATATTATGGAAAATTAATTTTAAGTAAAGGGCGGCACTCTGAAGCAGTGGTTAGCATATCTGCCTCACAGTTCTGAGGACCAGGGTTCAAATCCCAGCCCTGTGTGGAGTTTGCATGTTCTCCCCGGCCTGCGTGGGCTACTCCGGTTTCCTCCCACATCCCAAAAACATGCGTGGTAGGTTGAGTGAAGACTCTAAATTGCCCGTTGGTGTGAACGTGAGTGTGAATGGTTGTTTGTTTATATGTGCCCTGCGATTGGGTGGCGAACAGTTCAGGGTGTACCTCGCCTCTCCGCCCCTTTCCCGAGTGTGATGAGTGATCTGATGATACATCAGAGTGGCAGTTGAATTTCCCCCTGAGGGAACACGGATAACTATAATATATATTTCTATCTGGTTTTAAACCTGTCCTATTCTGGGGCATGTTCATGCAGAATGGTGGATCTGTGTGCTTTTTATGCCGGAGGTTTTGCTGTGTAACGGGGGAATTAAATTATTGTGATGTTTATTGAAATTCCAGCCGGACATAAAGGAGTTTTGAGGGGACAGACAGAGGAACAGAACAGATGTGGAATAGGGGTAGAAACCACAGCAGAACAATAGTTGAGAAACTAGATAATACAGTATATGACCAAAAGTAACGTTACAAAGGAGCCAAATTCTTAATTGTGGACGAGGGGGAAACCCTGTGAGGACATGCAACAGCTAACCAATAGGACAGGATGAGAGAGGACAGAAAAAGACAGGGTATGACAGGGTAGGGTTTAATGAGCAAGCCAGTGCTACTGGTGTGATGGAGTACTTCTTACAGGTCAAAACATGGCATCTTAATACAAGCTGCGTCATTGTTTGTCATCTCCCAGCAAAAGCAATTAAATCTGATAGTGTGTCGATGGAAACTAATTTTGAATAAACACCATCTCACAATAGTCAACTGGTGTATGGAGTTGCTATGCCAGCACACTGAGGAAGGGCGGGCTCGGCCGCTTCCACCCGAAAGGAGAGCCCAGCCAGCGCCCCCTTCCCATGGGGTTATCCAGTTGGGGGGACATGAACCACGCCCCGGGACCCAGGGGGGGGCGGGTCCCCCAGTCTCACCAAAGCGTCCCGACCAGCCACCACATGGCCTTACTGGCCACTGCTTTGTTACGTACATCAAAGTTTACATACAGTAAGTGTTGAAACATGGTCCCAGATCTGGTAGGTCCTAATCCACACTTTCATATGTCTCCTAAATATCATGAAGTTAGGAGATTCTTTGAGTGTAGTACACTATCAGAGAGCTTACTACCTTCATACAGTATGACATTTTGTCCAAATACAGTTCACCTAAAAGGAAGTTCAAAATCACCTGTAGAGGTGGCTGTGGTGTTTCGCGTTTTCGAAACATAAGTTATTTTCTGTTTGATAAAGTCATTCAGTGGTGGTGGTGCTAGTCATTCTAAAACTTTATATAACGTGCAAGCAATTTTTTAATTTTTTTAAGTTTTTAAAACTGAGGAGTTTGTACTTTGAACAGATATTGCAAAGATGATATGAAATGTTTTTTTTGTCCAGGAGTTTCAAGGCATTTTTTTTATATATGGACTCCACAGGTTTAAGATTTGTTCCTCCAGTAAACAACCAGCAAGTAATACAGTAGTCAGTGTACAAGAGAATCATTGAATGCAGGAAGGTTAAGGCAGTTCTCTCAGTCAGGGAAGCTCTTATTTGTTTACACATACATACACACACACACACACACACACACACACACACACACACACACACAGTGTGTACGGAAAGTATTAAGACCCCCTTAAATGTTTAACTCTCTGTTATATTGCAGCCATTTGCTAAGATCATTTAAGTACATTTTTCCCCAATTAATGTACACACAGCACCCCATATTGACAGAAAAAAACAGAATTGTTGAAATTTTTGCAGATTTATTAAGAGAGCAAAACTGAAGTATTCAAACCCTTTGCTGTGAAACTGATATATTTAACTCGGGCTCTGTCCATTTCTTCTGATCAACCTTGAGATGGTTCTACACCATCATTGGAGTCCAGCTGTGTTTAATTATACTGATTGGACTTGATTAGGAAAGCCACACACCTGTCTATATAAGACCTGACAGCTCAGTGTATGTCAGAGCAAATGAGAATCATGAGGTCAAAGGAACTGCCTAAAGAGCTCAGAGACAGAATTTTAGCAAAGCACAGATTTGGCCAAGGTTACAAAAAAAAAATCTGCTGCACTGACGGTTCCTAAGAGCACAGTGGCCTCCATAATCCTTAAATGGAAGACGTTTGGGATGACCAGAACTCTTCCTAGAGCTGGCCATCCGGCCAAACTGAGCAATCGGGGGAGAAGAGCCTTGGTGAGAGAGGTAAAGAAGAGCCCAAAGATCACTGTGGCTGAGCTCCAGAGATGCAGTCGGGAGATGGGAGAAAGTTCTAGAAAGTCAACGATCACTGCAGCCCTCCACCAGTCGGGGCTTTATGGCAGAGTGGCCCGACGGGAGCCTCTCCCCTCAGACACATGAACGCTTGCGTGGAGTTCGCTAAAAAAAAAAAAAAAAAAACTCCTCAAGGACTCCAAGATGGTGAGAAATAAGATTATCTGGTCTGATGAGACCAAGATAGAACTTTTTGGCCTTAATTCTAAGCAGTATGTGTGGAGAAAACCAGGCACTGCTCATCACCTGTCCAATACAGTCCCAACAGTGAAGCATGGTGGTGGCAGCATCATGCTTTGGGGGTGTTTTTCAGCCGCAAGGACAGGACGACTGGTTGCAATCAAAGGAAAGATGAATACAGGCTAGTACAGGGATATCCTGGACGAAAAGCTTCTCCAGAGTGCTCAGGACCTCAGACTGGGCCGAAGATTCACCTTCCAACAAGACAATGACCCTAAGCACACAGCTAAAATAACAAAGGAGTGGCTTCAGAACAACTCCGTGACTGTTCTTGAATGGCCCAGCCAGAGCCCTGACTTAAACCCAATTGAGCATCTATGGAGGGACCTTTAAATGGCTGTCCACCAACGTTCACCATCCAACCTGACAGAACTGGAGAGGATCTGTGAGGAGGAATGGCAGAGGATCCCTAAATCCAAAAAGACTCATGGCTGTATTAGCTCAAAACGGTGCTTCTACTAAATACTCAGCAAAGGGTGTGAATACTTATGGATGTGAGAGATTTCAGTTGTTCTTTTTCATAAATCTGCAAAAATTTCAACAATTCCGTTTTTTTTTCTGTCAATATGGGGTGCTGTGTGTACATTGAGGAAAACAATTCCGTTTTTTTCTGTCATTTTAGCAAATGGCTGCAATATAACAGTGAAACATTTTAAAGCGGTATATTTATATATATATATATATATATATATATATACACACACACACACATTGGGTACGGAAAGTATCAGACCCTTTGCTGTGACACTCATATATTTAACTCGGGTGCTATCCATTTTGACTTATCTTGAGGAATTTCCACTTAAGTTGGATCAGCCTGTGATGTGATTTTCCACTTATATTTTGCGCATGATTCCAAAGCCAGACCTCAATTGGGTAATAATTTTGATTTACAGTGATCATTTTTATGTTATTTTGTTCTTAACGCATTCAACTATGTAATGAACAAAGACTTTCAACTGGAAAATTTCATTCATTGAGATCAAGGATGTGTGATTAGTGTTCCCTTTATTTAAACAACAGGTGAAAAGTCATACACGTACACACACACACGGCGGTGGCATATTGGAATGAAAGTGTACAGCTTTTTCCATAAACTCTAGATGGTGCCATACATTTAAAAATTGGGAACGTTTTCACCCCCCCAATCCCCTCTATACCTATGTATAATGCGCACTATTGACTTGACAATTTTTTGAGGAAAGAAATGCGCATTATACACAAGAAATTACGGTACTCCCATTGTTAAATCATGACTTAATCATGGCTAATCACAATTTTTGGTTAATTTTCACCGATCACACCCAAGCCTGATTACTTCCAGACCTGCTCAATCAAGAAATTACTTAAACTGAAACTGTCTCGACAAATTCAAGTCAGACAAAAGATCTACAAAAGCTGCAACAAAATGACACGAGCCAAAGAAAATCCAGAACAGTTGAGAAACAAAATATGCTATTGCAGTTTAGACAACTACTTATATTTATCATTAACAAACTACAGTGCTTGGGAACATGAGGCAAGTCAATAATCAAGACACTTGATTCGGCACACGTCAAAAGTGTAGACCTATTTTCAGCCTTTGTTTTAGTAATGACTAATAAAACAAAGAAAATACACTATATTATTAACTATCCCTAATTAAAATGCACACAACTACAATATCGAAAAAAAATATTTTATTTATAAACAGAGCAGTCTGAGGCAATGACGTCACGTGACATATTGCACGCTTTCAGCACAACGTCAACTCACGTGTACCCAAGCAGCCAGCGGTGCAAACAATAGACGGGGACAAGGGATTGGCATACTCAAGCTGGAAATACAGTCACTACTTCGAGTTTCTCGAAAGAGGACAATACTAAGGTTATTTGTACATTATGCACACACACACACAGTTGCCTTCATGACCCCCACACAAATCGGGAGGGTTGCTACAGTCGATGTCTGTCTGTCTATATATATATATATATATATATATATATATATACATACACACACACACTTCCCATAGGCTCACCACTGTGGGAGGGGCCATAAGGGTCAGGTGCAATGTGAGCTGGGCGGTGGCCGAAGGCAGGGACCTTGGCGATCTGATCCCTGGCTACAGATGCTGGCTCTAGGAACGTGGAACATCACCTCAGGCCCAAACGTATCGTGAGGGTCTGCTGGGAACATCTGTCAGAATCCCCTATCAGAAGGCGTTTCAACTCCCATCTCCGGCAGAACTTCATCCACCTTCCGAGGTAAGCTAGGGACATTGAGTCCAAGTGGACCATGTTCCATGCCTCCATTGCTGAAGCGGCCGACCGGAGCTTTGGCCGTAAGGTGGTCGTTGCCTGTTGTGGCGGCAACCCCCAAACCCCGTTGGTGGACACCAGCCAACACCATGGTTGGCCATCAATGCCATCAAGCTGAAGAAAGAGTCCTATCGGGCCTTTTTGGCCTGTGGGACTCCTGAGGCAGCTGATGGGTACTGGCTGGCCAAGCGGAATTCAGCTTTGGTGGGTGCTGAGGCAAAAACTTGAGCGTGGGAGGAGTTTGGTGAGGCCATGGAGAAACTGTTTCGAGGAAATTCTGGTCTACCATCTGGCGTCTTGGGAGGGGGAAGCAGTGCAACATCAACACTGTGTATAGTGGGGATGGGGCACTGCTGACCTCAACTTGAGACGTTGTGTGTGGGTGGGGAGAATTCTTCAAGGCCTCCTCAATTTCCTGAGGCAGGCTCTCCTATCTCTGGGGTTGAGGTCACCGTCGTGGTTAAAAACCTCCTCAGTTTAACAGACTAATGGGTGGGGGGCGTTGAAGCACTTTTTTTTCATGGCCGAAATTGTCACGTTTGGGGTGGTCGAAGGAGAGGAAGTCAAGGCAAAAACATGGAAGACCCAAGAAGAAGAAGAATCACCTGTTATTGTCATGAACATGGATGCACATGAAATTTGTTCTCTGCATTTAACCCATCACAGTGAACACATACACGTTAGTGGAACACACTGGAGCAGGGGGCAGCTGAAGCGCCCGGGGAACATTTCGGGGTATCAGTGTCTTGCTCAAGGACACCACAGCCGTGAGTTGTTGGCGGATGGTCCAGTCAGGGTCTTGAACCTAGGTCCCCCATGGTGGCAGGCGATGATCTTTAACCATTGGGTCACGGCTGCCCAAGTGCAGAGAAGCAACGCAGTAGTGCAGAAGTACATAAAAAAATTACATTAAATTCCAAAAACAAAGGCAAACAAGGATCATGGAAAAGTCTAAATGCTAAATTAACAAAGTCCAAAATCTAAACACAAAGTAACAAAGAAACACTTGAGTAAACCCGAAACAAGACATGACTGAACGACACAACTATGACATGACACAGACAGTGACAATGACACCTGACAACGAACCGACAAAAACTGAACGAAACCAGGGAACTAAATACAAACAGATTGACGAGACAACGAGGAACACCTGGACAAGACACGAGTGGCTGGAGAGAGCTGATTGGTCGACAAGGTAGAAGGTTGACGAGAACAGGTGGACACAACAACCAAATGACCACACAACAAACATGGAACAAAACTAAACAACCCAAAACACAGACCATGACAGTACCCCCCTCTAAAGGAACGGATCCCAAAGAAAACCAAAAAGTCACCAACCCAGGGTGGGTCGAAGGGGGCCTGGAGGAGGGTTCAGAGTCCACCCCTCAGGTCAGTCTGGTGGCCGTCCAGGCCACCCGAGGTGAGGTGCTTGGATGAGCGGTACAGGAGATCGTCCAGGACGCCAAGCACCAGGGTCTTTACAGGGCTATTCATGCGGAGAGCCACGGTGCCAAACCCAATGGTAATGAAGGGGCCAGGCAATAGAGTCTCGAGTGGGGTCGGGTGGCAGCCGCTGGACGAGCGCCGCCGGAGCCGGGAGACGGCCGCTGGACGAGCACCGCTGGGTCGGGAGACGGGTGGGGTGGTCGAAGCCGAGGAAGGCAAGGCAAAAACATGGAGGTCACAAGTGCAGGGAAGCAGGGAGGCAACGCAGTAGTGCAGGAGTATATAAAAAATTATATTTAATTCCAAAAACAAAGGAAAACAAGGATCATGCAAAAGTCTAAATGCTAAATTAACAAAGTCCAAAATTTAAACACAAAGTAACAAAGAAACGAGTAAAACCAAAACAAGAAACAAGACATGACTGGTGAAATAACTGAACGACACAACTGGCAACTATGACATGACACAGACAGTGACAATGACATACTGCAAAGACACCTGACAACGACAATGAAGCGACAAGAACTGAAAGAAACCAGGGAACTAAATACAGATTGACGAGACAGCGAGGAACACCTGGACAAGACACGAGTGGCTGAAGAGAGCTGATTGGTCAACACAAGGTAGAAGGTTGACGAGAACAGGTGGACACAACAACCAAATGACCACACAACAAACATGGAACAAAACTAAACAACCCAAAACACAGACCATGACAGTACCCCCCTCTAAAGGAACGGATCCCAAAGAAAACCAAAAAGTCACCAACCCAGGGTGGGTCGAAGGGGGCCTGGAGGAGGGTTCAGAGTCCACCCCTCAGGTCAGTCTGGTGGCCGTCCAGGCCACCCGAGGTGAGCGCACGACAAATATGGAAAACAGGAAAACATGGAACAAAACTAAACAACCCAAACCATAACACAGACCACACAGAAATACCATACAATACAAAATAATTGTTTAAAATTTTTTTGTGGCCTTAAACACAACAGAATTACTGTAAATATAAAAAAGCTTGAAAATGTTTGAAAAGTTTTGAAGTTGATCCAAACTTACCTGCATCCGGAACTCGAACCTGCCATTTTCAAGAGCGCAGCGAGTCAGTGTGTGAGCACATGGCTAATTTACAAGCGATTTGCTTGCGTCCTGGCGCATTACACTTATATAGCGCTTTTCTAGGCACTCAAAGACCATTTACAATTTCACGCATTATTCATTCACTCCTCAGTCACACTCTGGTGGTGGTCAGCTAGTACTTGTGTAGCCACAGCTGCCATGGGGCAGTCTGACGGCAGTCAGACTGCCATTCTGCCATTCTCCGACCACCACCAAACATCCAACCACATTCATTCGTAGGCAATGTGGGTTAAGTGTCTTTTCCCAGGGACACAACGACAACATGCGTTCAGGTAGGGATACAAACCAGCGATCCTCCAGGGTGTACTCAAAGAGCTCATCTAAGATGGACTGATGCAAAGTGTAAAAGAGTTCTGTGGTCCGTCGAGTCCACATTTCAAATTGTTTTTGGAAATTGTGGACGTCATGTCCTCCGGACCAAAGAGGAAGAGAACCACCCGGACTGTTATGGACGCAAAGTTCAAAAGCCAGCATATGTGATGGTATGGGGCTGTGTTAGTGCCAATAGCATGGGTAATTACACATTTGTGAAGGCACCATTAATGCTGAACGGTACATACAGGTTTTGGAGAAACATATGCTGCCATCCAAGTTTTCTTCATGGACGCCCCTGCTTATTTCAGCATGGACACCCCTGCTTATTTCAGCAAGACAATACTAAATCACATTCTGCACGTGTTACAACAGCGTGGCTTCATAGTAAAAGAGTGCGGGTACTAGACTGGCCTGCCTGCAGTCCAGACCTGTCTCCCATTGAAAATGTGTGGCGCATTATGAAGCATAAAATACGACAACAGAGACCCCAGACTGTTGAACAGCTGAAGCTGTAGATCAAGCAAGAATTGGAAAGAATTCCACCTACAAAGCTTCAACAATTAGTGTCCTCAGTTCCCAAATGTTTATTGAATGTTGTTAAAATAAAAGGTGATGTAACACAGTGGTAAACATGACCCTATCCCATCTTTTTTTGGAACGTGTTGCTGCCATAAAATTCTCAGTTAACGATTATTTTCTAAAAACAAAGTTTATCAGTTTGAACAATAAATATCTTATCTTTGTAGTGTATTCAATTAAATATAGGTTGAACTTGCTTTGCAAATCATTGTTTTCTGTTTTTATTTATGCTTAACACAATGTCCCAACTTCATTAGAATTGGGGTTGTAGAAACTGTGGACAACCTTAAATTGAATCAGATTAAGCTTGGACCAAGATGTGCTGTCATTTACTGGTGTTAATGCAGAGTCCCGGTCACTGTCAATCATAACTCTACCAAGTTCTGCTTCCCAATCTTTTCTGAATTTAATCGAGAGATGTTCTTAAGGTGGAAAATCAAAGCATACATTTTGGAGAGAAGACCCTTCTGATTTGTGGGAATGTCCAAAATTGTGTCAATTTCTAAATTAGGTGAAATATTGGGAAAAGTGCGGCACAGTGGGCGACTGGTTAGAGCGTCAGCCTCACAGTTCTGAGGACCCGGATTCAATCCCTGGCCCCGCCTGTGTGGAGTTTGCATGTTCTCCCCGTGCCTGCGTGGGTTTTCTCCGGGCACACCGGTTTCCTCCCACATCCCAAAAACATGCATTAATTGGAGACTCTAAATTGCCCGTAGGCATGACTGTGAGTGCGAATGGCTGTTTGTTTCTATGTGCCCTGCGATTGGCTGGCAACCAGTTCAGGGTGTACCCCACCTCCTCCCCGATGACAGCTGGGATAGGCTCCAGCACGCCCGTGACCCTAGTGAGTTAGAAGCGGCTCAGATAATGGATGGATGGATTGGGAAAAGTGGTGCTATTTAATTTCACAAAATTCTCGACCTGGAGTACCGTAAATTTAAAAAATCAAATGAAGCATTCACTTTTGACAATTTACCTTTCACTGTACCTCACTTCCCTCTTTGCTTTATTTTAACACATTATTAATACTGCTTCTCTATAAGTTGTCATTTTATGTTGATTTATTTTTCTATTTATCTGCTTGTGGTAAAAAGGAAGGTGATACTGCATATTACTTTTCACTCTGATTGATTTCTAATAATATGTAGGACTGGAAATTTGGAGTTGTGGGGGTGTGGGGGATTGTAAAGAATTGTTTACTATTAACAAGCAATGCCCTATAGAGTACTGCTGAATATCTACAGTAGTTGAATTGACTGGGTAGTCACTTAATTACACACAAGCTTCAACTCACAGTTTGATAATGACTTAGTGCCATAGTGCCATAAATCAACCATGAATGTGAAATAAGCATAAATGTTAAATAACATATATTCAATGAACTCCTCGTAACATAAAAACACAACAACAAAGATAAACATCTTTTTTACTGTAATAATTAAAATTTGCATGTCACGATGAATCATGGGAACCACGTGGCTTTTCTGTCATCATACTAGCGGCTACTAGCCTAAACTGGAGCCTCCCAACCTCGATGCTTTCTGCTGCTCGGCTCAGGGGAATGCTTATTGATGCTATTTTGCGCCGCCCAGCTTGTCAGCGCACCATAAATCACTAATCATCGCCTCCATGAAAGCTACTAAACTTAACTTTTAGACAAGTATCGTTACAACCAAGGACAAGAGAAGAGACAGACGGAAACACGGTGCTAATCGCTAAGCTATCTCTTGAACGCAAAACACCAAAATAGGTGATTGGGTGATACAGTACACTTGTCACACTAGTCTGGCTGGAACCGCGTTATAGCAGAGATTAGCCAACTTTGAAGAGCAAAATAGCAGGCTAATTGTGTTTATAGAGGAAAATATAGTAATATATGATGCCAGACAGCCATCACGGACCGGAAACAGGAAACGAATTACTACGTCACCGCTGCTATGTCACTTGAGAAAATGAACCTATAATTTAAAATTACATTAATATAATCAATCTTTTTAATATAAGTTTATTAGTCCCGCAATCGGGGATTTTGAATAATTTCAGCAGCCACAGTTGATACAAAGGAAATACCAAAATAAAATGCAAGAGAAGACGTGGCTGCAAATGTGTCCGCCATTCCAGCCATCCATTTTCTGTACCGCTTACCCTCACACCGGTCCCGGCTATGCTGTAATTTAGAGTTTTCAATCAACCTAACACGAGTGCCCGCAGAAAACCCACGCAGGCACGGGGAGAACATGCAAACTCCACACAGGCGAGGCCGGCCGATTTGAACTCCGGTCCTCAGAACTGTGAGGCAGATGTGCTAACCAGTCGCCCACCGTGCCGCCGTCCGCCATTCCAAAGTTAATACTTTAAAATAAATAACGTTATGTTTATTTATAACGATTATGATTATGTAATGATTATGTGGTGAAATTAAACAGTATGCATTATTGTTTTTATCCTATTATATTATATACTTCCATAACTGTCCCGTGGTAATGTTCTTAACATAATTTTAAAAACATGGAAATTCAGACAAATTGTTCTGGAAGTGAATTTCTATAAGTTGGTATCTCTGCAGTCATAGCCATAAATGCAATTCTACTTATAATTGGTATAGTATTAAAATTAATAATTGGCTGGTTTGATTTATTTTTATATTTTAATTAAAGTTCAACACTTTGTGTTGCATTTTTTTGTATAGAAAGAACTCACAAATAAAGTTCGATTGATTGATTGATGATTTATTTCTGTGGTTCTGACCTGGTCGCCAGGCACATACAGTATAAACAACAACCATTTGCACTCACACTCACACCTATGAGCAATTTAAGAGTCTTCAATTAACCTACCATGCATGTTTTTGAGATGTGGGAGGAAACCGGAGTACCTGGAGAAAACCCACGCAGGCAACGGGGAGAACATGCAAACTCCACACAGGCGAGGCCGGATTTGAACCTGGGTCCTCAGAACTGTGAGGCAGATGTGCTAACCAGATGGCCACATGCGCTGAATAGTTCACATATTTTCTCAAATTATTAGACAGAAGGTAATATTATGTTATAAAATTATTAATAAAGAATACAAACACAAATTAACTGAAGATCAATGGATGGCATAGTTGAACTGGTTGGAAAACTTTTCATGTTTTTTGCTGTCAACTTTATTCATCGTCTCGGCAACTCTTTGCATGGCGCTCCTACAGGGACAAAAAGTAAGTCGGTTGAGAAAAAGTAGAAACAACAGTCTTTGTTGCAGAGACAGTGTTAAATCCTGAGATAAGACCAGAAAAAAAACCTACTTATTGAATATCCGTTTCTCAAGCCGAGACCGTGGTGTGTTGGCGCTCTGCTTCAGATTGCTGAGGTTGGGGTATTTTTTCTTTTTTCCTTTGCCCCGTTTATCCATTCTGTCAGAACCTAGGCTTTGTCCTGTTTCAATCTCAATGTCTCGAACTAGCCCTGGATCATGCCAGTCTAAAACATATAAAACAGATCAGATAATAATTCTGAGAGGACAAACAAGATTCTCAAGAACATCCTCAGTCATATTCATTTTGATTTGCTATCTTTTTACAGTTGAAAAAAGTGAGTAGAGCAAAACTACTATTCAAGCTATTCACACAATGTATAATGTACAGTGCCGTGAGAAAGTGTTGGCCCCCTTCTCAAATTCTTATATTTTTGCATAGTTTCCCCACTTCAATGTTTAAGATCATCAAACAAATGCAAATAGACAAATATAACCCAAGTGAACTTAAAATGCTGTTTTAAAATGGTGATTTCATTTACTAAGAAAAATAAACTATTCAAAGTTGAAAAAGTACTTACCTCCTTGTTAAATCATGAATTAATTGTGGCTAATCACAACTTTTGGTACATTTTCACTGATCACATCCAAGCCTGATTACCTCCAGACCTGATCAATCAACAAATCACTTGAAACAGAATCTGTCCCGACAAAATCAAGTTGCACAAAAGATCTAAAAAAGCTGCAACAAAATGGCACGATCCAAAGAAATTCCAGAACAGTCGAGAAACAAAGTAATTGACATCTCTCGGTCTGGAAAGGGTTACAAAAGCCATTTCTAAAGCTTTGGGATTCCAGCGAACCATCAGGAGAGCCATTATCCTCACATGGAGAAAACCAGGAACAGTGGTGAACCTTCCTAGAAGCGGCCAGCCTATGACGATTACCCCAAGAAAACAGCAAGTACTCATCCAGGAGGCCACAAAGGCACAACTTCTAAAGAACTGTAAGCCACCCATGTCTCAGTTAAGGTCAGTGTTCATGACATAACAATAAGGAAGAGACTGGGCAAAAAATGGCATCCATGGGAGAGCTCTAAGGCGAAAACCAATACTGACCAAAAAGAACATAAAGGCTTATCTTACTGTTGCCAAAAACATCTGAATGACTCCAAAGACTTTTGGGAGAACATTATATGGATTGACGAGATGAAAGTTGATCTTTTTGGAAGGTGTGTGTCATCTGACATAACTGTAGCACAGGATTTCAGAAAATGAACATCATACCAGCAGTCAAACATGGTGGTAGTAGTAGTGATTGCCTTGGGTTGTTTTGCTCCTTCAGGACCTGGACAACTTGCTGTGATGATGGAACCATGAATTCGACTCTTTAACAGAAAATCCTCAAGGGGAATGTTAAGCCATCAGTTTGTGACCTCAAGCTGAAGCACACTTCGGTTCTGCAGCAGGATGTCAATCCAAAACACACCAGCAAGTCAACTTCTGAATGGCTTAAAAAACAAAATGAAGCTTTTGAAGTGGTCCAGTCAAAGTCCAGACTTGAATCAGACTGAAATGCAGTGGCATGACCTTTAAAAGGCCGCGCATGCTCGAAACCCCTCCATTTTTACTGATTTCAAACAATTCTGAAAGGAAGAGTTGGGCCAAATTATCGGCACTCAGATGTGAAAGACTCATTGCCAGTTATAGAAAACGCTTGATTGAAATTGTTCCTGCTGAAGATGGCCCAAACAGTTAATAGGTTTAGGGGGCCGTTACCTTTTCACACAGGGCAAAGCAACTTTGAAGATTTATTTTTCTTTAATAAATGAAATCATTTAAAAACAGCATTTTAAGGTCACTTGGGTTACATTTGTCTGACATTTACATTTGTTTGATGAACTGTGATCTCTTCTATAATAGAACTCCACAAACATTGCAACGTGCATATCATAAGCCACAGATACCAGAGCCTTCGATGAAAACAAAAGCAAACGGGCGAAGGACTGTTAGCAAAACAGCAGCAAAGTCACCGGACTGGCAGATTCACAGTACACACTAATCACAGTTCAGTTCTTGCAGTTACAGTGCATCACATCACTTTTCTTTTTCATGATGAGCATAGTGCAGTTACTCACCTGCACATCTTTGGTTAAGTTAGCATTGCTGGCTATTCGACTATTACTGTAATTTCTCATGTATAATACGCTCTTGAGTATAATGCAAACCCCCAAAGTCGACCCCCCAAATCAGGAAGTCTTATACCTATGTACTATACTATGACTTTCTCAACTTTCATATTTTCATATGCTTAACAAAGTTAGTGATCATCCACATTTGATAATTTTTTCATATATATATATATATATATATATATATATATATATAATGCATCTACTGAATCAGTTATTAATAACAGTTAAATTCAATCCTCCATATTGTATTCAATGTTGTGGCAGTGGTGCACCCAAGTGACATAGATGTGATACTGCAATTTAAATGTAGGCAATCTCAACAGCAACAAATCATTGACACTAACCACTTACTTGCTAATGCCTAGATCAGACTACAGGATTTTAGCCTTGTTTTTGACAAAGTATGATAATAGACAGCCATTTTGACAGACTTTGAGATATACAGTGGGGCAAAAAAGTATTGAGTCAAACACCAATTGTGCAAGTTCTCCCACTTAAAAAGATGAGAGAGCCCTGTAATTTTCATTGTAGGTATACCTAGAAAAAATAATGCTCACATTTTAATCGAGTGGCGATTCCAATACTTCACAAAGAAAGTAAAATGAATGTTGAATCCGAGCTCCGTGAAATTGATTATTTTGCCACAACCACGGACTTGTGGTCGAGCCGGACAACTGAACCGTACATCAGTCTATCAGTCCATTTTATAAATACGAACTTCGAACTCAAGACCCAATGTCTACAGAAGTTATTTTTTCCCGGGGATAATCAGAATCATCTTTATTTGCCAAGTATGTCCAAAAACACACAATGAATTTGTCTCCGGTAGTTGGCGACAACAGACAGTCAATTCATAGAGAACACTTTGGAGACAGAAAGACATTGACACTGAGCAGTAAAGGGTTGCTAGTTATCTGGTAATACCAGTACATTGTTTTTTGTTTGGACAATTGTGCAAAAAGATGCAGAGTCCTCTAGCACTTGGAGCAGTTCCAATTACTAATATTGCAATAGTCCGGTGCAATGACCATTGTGCAAAGGGCGCAGAGACTTCAAGATGTGTATGCGGTTTAAAGTGACGAGTAGTGCGATAATCTAGGACAATGTTGGTTGTGCAAATGTTGCAGATACTCCTCAATCAGTGTGCAAATGGAGCAGATGCTACTCTGGCATGAGTGGCCAGCATGGCGAGACAACTACAGTGATTGCACAAGTAATGTATAATTGACCCCACAGAAATGTGACAACGAACTCAAGTCAAAAAATTGCCAGCATGTTGTAATGGAATTGTAGGTTAGGTGTTTAGGTGTTTGACCATAGTGGAGAGAATATAGCTCATGAGAGATTCATTAGCGGACTGGGATTTGAAGGCGTGACGAGTAGTGCGATAATCTGGGACAATGTTGGTTGTGCAAATATTGCAGATACTCCTCAATCAGTGTGCAAATGGAGCAGATGCTACTCTGGCATGAGTGGCCAGTATATGCAAATACTGCAGCATGGCGAGACAACTACAGTGATTGCACGAGTAATGTATAATTGACCCCACAGAAATGTGACAACGAACTCAAGTCAAAAAATTGCCAGCATGTTGTAATGGAATTGTAGGTTAGGTGTTTAGGTGTTAGGTGTTTGACCATAGTGGAGAGAATATAGCTCATGAGAGATTCATTAGCGGACTGGGATTTGAAGGAGGACCCCACCGATAACACATCCAACATGATCAAGGCGTTGGAGGTGAATGGGTGGACTCGAGTTCAGTGCTTTGGACACAGGCTACACCTCGTGATAGGTACGTTTTGCTGTGTTTATTTCAATAACTTTGTTTAGAAGAAAGAGAAAGGGGTGGGTGTGTGACATCTCTGTCTTGTATGTGCATATATGTATGTACTGTTTGTGTGTGTGTGTGTGTGTGAGTGAGAAAGCGCGTGAGATGAAAACAAATCTGCTTTAATGTGGTTATTTATTTGTGTTGTAATATATTTATGTTTTATATTGTACATCTATTTCTCTAGATAATGCAGTGAAAGGTGAAAATCGGATCAGCCATGCAACAGGTGTCTGCAAAAAGTTGCTATGCCATTTCTCACATAGCTGGAAGAAGAGAGTGGCACTTGAGCAAGCCCAGAAGTGCCTCAACCTTCCAGTCCATGGACTCATAACTGAGTGTCAAACTCGTTGGGGGGTCGAGGCTGCTCATGATTGACAGGATTCTGGAGCAGCAGAAAGCACTTTCAGAGGTCCTATCGCAGGACAGAAGCACTCGGCACCTAATTCTTCGATATCAAGATCTGGATGTGCTGGAGTCTGTCAGCAAGGCACTTGGACCACTGCTTGAATTTACACATGCTCTATCAGGGGAGAATTATGTTAGTCTCTCACACATCAAGCCAGTACTGAGCCTGTTTAACACAAACATTTTGGCACCAAAAGAGGATGACACTGACATTACGAAACCCATAAAAAAGAAAATGTTGGAGTCCATGAATAGTAAATATGAAGATCGAGACACACGAGCTCCTGGATGTGGCATCCTTCTTAGATCCAAGATACAAGACACAGTACATTAGTGTTAACAACATCCCCATCATAAAAGCCAGACTGGTATTAGAGATGAAGGCAATAGAACACATGTTCACAGTAAATGTTGGAATGGATTAAATGAAAACAGTTAATTCCATTTCAACGCATTATCTTACAATTTAGAAATGGTTTGAGCTTAAATTCGAACAGTGATGATCATTATAATGTTACGAGACTGCTATATAATATTTCAACCAAAACCTAATAATATTATATATTTCTTTTTTCACTGCTTTCTAGAATTCTGCTGAGTGGAAAATATAAGGCAAAGAAGTATTTTGCAATCTTCTTCGAGGATTGCACTCCCAATGCCACAGAACCATTAGATCCCATTGTTGGCATGGAGGTGGAGGCTCAATGCCTATTGGCAGTCTGCCGCAATTAACAATGGAAACGACCCCCTTCTGTGGTGGAGAACACAGAAAATCAACTTTCCTCTACTGAGTAACATGGCATGAAAGTACTTGTACATGCAGGCCACCAGCTCTCCATCAGAGAGAATTTTCAGTACATCAGGCAACATTGTTAGTTGTGAGAGGTCCTGTCTAAAGCCATAGATGGTAAAGAAACTGGTGTTCCATCAAAGAATCTTTAGAAGGGCTGTAAAGCTACAAAATGCTTCAAGTCACACATGCATGCGTAAATTGGTACAGAACAACACACAATGCTGCAGTTAACACACGCACACAAGCACAACAGACACCTGCTTCTGTTGTAGCATAAATTTGTTATCCTGAGTTGCAGTACACTGTTGAATTAGTTTTTATTTATTGCTGACTTTGTTAATATTGATGACTGTCAGTAAGTTCTAATTTAAAAACTGCACTTTACACATTCGTTTGCATTTATTGCTGACTTTGTGAATGTTCACTGTCAGTATGTTCTACTTAAAAAACTGCACTTTCCACATCCTTTTGAATTGATATTTTGCTTTTTCTGAGAAAAATCTTAGTTTTTCACTGAACACATAGTAATATCGTTATCGTATCGTTAGCGATATCTGGCAGGAATATCGAGATATGTAATGTCTATATCGCCCAGCCGTATAGTTCACATTGGAATGGATGTTTGTCATTTTAAAAAAAAAATACATGGACTAGCATACTGTATTTCAAAGTGTATTTATTTTTATTTTCCTATACCCATGTATAATGCGCAGTATTGATGTTTGACAATTTTTGAGGGGTAAAAACAGCACATTATACATGAGAAATTCCAGTATGTGGCACCCAGTGACTCACATAAGGACAAATAGGCTGTTTTATTTTGCAGACACAGAAAACTGAGAAATTTCAACTCACACATTTAGTAAATTACAAAGTCGCTTAGTAATACAGTGAAAATGAACGGCATACCACTGATTAACACACAAGCCACAGCGAGAGTTTCATGTGATAAATTCACAAATACCAACCTAGCCCGATGTACAGTATAGCAAATGCGCACACTCATAACAATATGGAACAACATGGAAATTGTTGGGCCAACAATATGGAACAAATGCAAGTAAAGAGCAACATTTAGCTTGATTTTATGTAGTTATTTTGTGGTTAAAAGAGCACCGCAAAGAACTCTGAGAAGCAGCAGCAAGCACCATGATATGGAATATTAAAGAGGTTCTAAGCAGATATGCGTATTTTGTTTATAAATACATTAAATAGGTGTGAATGTGTGCGCGAATGGTTGTTTGTTAATGTGTGCTGCGATTGGCTAGCGACCAGTTCAGGGTGTACCCCGCCTCTCGCCTGAAGATTGCTGGGATAGGCTCCAGCACGCCCGCAACCCTAGTGAGGATAAGCGGAGCGGAAGATGAATGAATGAACGAATGTTTGAAGTACGGAATTGTTGAGATATAGCTTTAGCATCTTTTTCACCATTTGAATGTTGCTGATTATAATGCAGCCCTATGGGGGGCACAAGTCAGTGCTAACTGTAGGCCGGTCCCAAGCCCGGATAAATGCAGAGGGTTGCGTCAGGAAGGGCATCCGGCTTAAAACCTTGCCAAACAAATATGAGCGTTCATCCAAAGAATTCCATACCGGATCGGTCGTGGCCCGGGTTAACAACGTCCGCCACCGGCGCAGTCAACCTGCAGGGCGCTGTTGGAAATTCAGCTACTGTGGGTCGAAGTCAAAGAAGAAGAAGAAGAAGAGGTGGAAAGCGGGTTCTTCGGCAGAAAGAGAAGAGGAAAACACAGAGCCTAGAACTGAATGTGGGGACTTTGAATGTTGGGACTATGACAGGAAAATCTCGGGAGTTGGTTGACATGATGATTAGGAGAAAGGTTGATATATTGTGTGTCCAGGAGACCAGGTGGAAAGGCAGTAAGGCTAGAAGTTTAGGGGCAGGGTTTAAATTATTTTACCATGGTGTAGATGGGAAGAGAAATGGAGTCGGGGTTATTTTAAAAGAAGAGTTGGCTAAGAATGTCTTGGAGGTGAAAAGAGTATCAGATCGAGTGATGAGGCTGAAATTTGAAATTGAGGGTGTTATGTGTAATGTGATTAGTGGCTATGCCCCACAGGTAGGATGTGACCTAGAGGTGAAAGAGAAATTCTGGAAGGAGCTAGATGATGTAGTTCTGAGCATCCCAGACAGAGAGAGAGTCGTAATTGGTGCAGATTGTAATGGACATGTTGGTGAAGGTAATAAGGGTGATGAAGAAGTGATGGGTAAGTACGGTATCCAGGAAAGGAACTTGGAGGGACAGATGGTGGTAGACTTTGCAACAAGGATGCAAATGGCTGTAGTGAACACTTTTTTCCAGAAGAGGCACGAACATAGGGTGACCTACAAGAGCGGAGGTAGAAGCACACAGGTGGATTACATCTTGTGCAGACGATGTAATCTGAAGGAGGTTACCAACTGTAAGGTAGTGGTAGGGGAGAGTGTGGCTAGACAGCATAGGATGGTGGTGTGTAAGATGACTCTGGTGGTGGGGAGGAAAATTAGGAAGACAAAGGCAGAGAAGAGAACCATGTGGTGGAAGCTGAGACAGGACGAGTGTTGTGCAGCTTTTCGGGAAGAGGTGATACAGGCTCTCGGTGGACGGGAAGAGCTTCCAGAAGACTGGACCACTGCAGCCAAGGTGATCAGAGAAGCAGGCAGGAGAGTACTTGGTGTATCTTCTGGCAGGAAAGGAGAGAAGGAGACTTGGTGGTGGAACCTCACAGTACAGGAAATCATACAAGGAAAACGGTTAGCTAAGAAGAAGTGGGACACTGAGAGGACCGAGGAGAGGCGAAAGGAATACATTGAGATGCGACACAGGGCAAAGGTAGAGGTGGCAAAGGCAAAACAAGAGGCATATGATGACATGTATGGCAGGTTGGACACTAAAGAAGGAGAAAAGGATCTATACAGGCTGGCCAGACAGAGGGATAGAGATGGGAAGGATGTGGAGCAGGTTAGGGTGATTAAGGATAGAGATGGAAATATGTTGACTGGTGCCAGCAGTGTGCTAGGTAGATGGAAAGAATACTTTGAGGAGTTGATGAATGAGGAAAATGATAGAGAAGGGAGAGTAGAAGAGGCAAGTGTGGTGGACCAGGAAGTGGCAATGATTAGTAAGGGGGAAGTTAGAAAGGCATTAAAGAGAATGAAAAATGGAAAGGCAGTTGGTCCTGATGACATTCCTGTGGAGGTATGGAAGCATCTAGGAGAGGTGGCTGTGGAGTTTTTGACCAGCTTGTTCAATAGAATTCTAGTGCGTGAGAAGATGCCTGAGGAATGGAGGAAAAGTGTACTGGTGCCCATTTTTAAGAACAAAGGTGATGTGCAGAGCTGTGGCAACTATAGAGGAATAAAGTTGATGAGAATAATACAGGACATGTACGAGGGCAGCAGAACAGCGGTGAGGTGTGCTGTCGGTGTGACAGAAGAATTTAAGGTGGACGTGGGACTGCATCAGGGATCAGCCCTGAGCCCCTTCCTTTTTGCAGTGGTGATGGATAGGCTGACAGATGAGGTTAGACTGGAATCCCCGTGGACCATGATGTTTGCAGATGACATTGTGATCTGCAGTGAAAGCAGGGAGCAGCTGGAGGAACAGTTAGAAAGATGGAGGCATGCACTGGAAAGAAGAGGAATGAAGATTAGCCGAAGTAAAACAGAATATATGTGCATGAATGAGAGGGGTGGTGGGGGAAGAATGAGGCTACAGAGAGAAGAGATGGCAAGGGTAGAGGACTTTAAATACTTGGGGTCAACCGTCCAGAGCAATGGTGAGTGTGGTCAGGAAGTGAAGAAACGGGTCCAAGCAGGTTGGAACGGGTGGAGGAAGGTGTCAGGTGTGTTATGTGACAGAAGAGTCTCTGCTAGGATAAAGGGCAAAGTTTATAAAACAGTGGTGAGGCCAGCCATGATGTATGGATTAGAGACAGTGGCACTGAAGAGAGAACAGGAAGCAGAGCTGGAGGTGGCGGAAATGAAGATGTTGAGGTTCGCTCTCGGAGTGACCAGGTTGGATAAAATTAGAAATGAGCTCATCAGAGGGACAGCCAAGGTTCGATGTTTTGGAGACAAAGTTAGAGAGAGCAGACTTCAATGGTTTGGACACGTCCAGAGGAGAGAGAGTGAGTATATTGGTAGAAGGATGATGAGGATGGAGCTGCCAGACAAGAGAGCTAGAGGAAGACCAAAGAGAAGGTTGATGGATGTCGTGAGGGAAGACATGATGGCACTTGGTGTTCGAGAGGAGGATGCAGGAGATAGGCTCTCATGGAAAAGGATGACGCGCTGTGGCGACCCCTAACGGGACAAGCCGAAAGGAAAAGAAGAAGAAGAAGAAGAAGAATGTTGCTGATTATGTGGGCGGGGGCTAAAAAAACAGCCCCGTGATGCGTATACTTTCTCGTGCGAGTTGCCTCGCCCACTATACAAGTTAATTTTGTTTGGTGATGCTGCTCAGTTGTGAGTTACCTGTGCTTAGCTTCCATAACAAGGCCAATTTAAAGCCCATCCAGCGTGCAGTTAGCAAGAAAATGTGTCTTCGCTGGATGCCTCAATTTACAGAACAGCTCGGTGATGTTTTTTTAAGCTCCCAAAAAATTAGGAAATAAAAAAAGCAATGGATTGACTTTTTAAAGACATACGCAGATGGCGAGCAGAACATCAGCACCACCAACTGACTGCAGTGCGCATTTTACGACAGATAATTTTGTAAACTTTCACCAGAGACAACATGGCTTCGTGGGTAACTTCATACTAGTGAATGGGATAGTGCCGACTGTCTACCAACCTGGACTTCTTTCTACCGTGCCGCTGTCGTCAGATGCCGTGTTCGGCTGTCACATTATGTCACCAACAACGAAGGTAAGTTGACTTGTGTGCTTATTTTTATGATAATAGTCCAAAAATAACCATTCAATTTTGAAGTTGAGCGCGGACCAGCTCGATCCAGTCTTCACACAGATCTTCAATAGATCTCTGGAAATGTGCAAAGTATCATCCTGTTTCAAATGTGCCACCATCATTCCAGTCCCCAAGAAACCTAAAATCTCAGGTCTAAATGACTACAGGCCTGTCGCCTTGACATCTGTGGTCATGAAGTCCTTTGAACGTCTCGTGCTGGACCACTTCAAGAGCGTCACAGGTCCCCTGCTGGACCCCGTGCAGTTTGCCTTCCGAGCGAACAGGTCTGCGGATGATGCAGTCAACATGGGACTGCACTTCATCCTAGAACACCTCGACAGTGCAGGGACCTACGCGAGGTTCAACGTTCCACACCATCATCCCTGAACTCCTTTCCTCCAAGCTTCTCCAGCTCAGCGTCTCGCCTGCCATCTGCCAGTGGATTTACAGCTTCCTGACGGGCAGGACACAGCAGGTGAGGCTGAGAGAGACCACCTCATCCACATGCAGCATTAGCACTGGGGCGCCCAAAGGTTGTGTCCTCTCTCCGCTGCTCTTCTCTCTCTTCACGAACGACTGCACCTCAACACACCCGGCTGTCAAACTCCTGAAGTTTGCAGATGACACCACTGTCATCAACCTCATCAAGGACGATGACGAGTCTGCATATCGACAGGAAGTGGAGCGGCTGGAGCTGTGGTGCGGCCGACACAACCTGGAGCTGAACACGCTCAAGACTGTAGAGATGATCGTGGACTTCAGGAGGCATCCTTCGCCACAGCTGCCCCTCACGTTGTCCAGCTGCCTTGTGTCAACCGTCGAGACCTTCAAGTTTCAGTCTCTCAGGACCTGAAGTGAGCGATCAACATCAACTCCGTCCTCAAAAGGGCCAAGCAGAGGATGTACTTCCTGCGGCTTCTGAGAAAGCACGGCCTGCCACAGGAGCTGCTGAGGCAGTTCTACACAGCGGTCATCGACTCAGTCCTGTGTTCTTCCATCACAGTGTGGTTTGGTGCTGCTACAAAAAATGACAAACTCAGACTGCAACGGACAATCAAAACCACTGAAACGATTGTCGGTACCCCTCTACTCACCCTTGAGGACTTGCACGCTGCCAGAACTAAGACAAGAGCGTGCAAAATCCTCACGGACCTTCCACATCTCGGTCACCTGCTCTTCCAGCCCCTTCTCTCAGGTAGGTGCTATGCAATGCAAACTAGATATAGCAGACATTCCAACAGCTTCTTCCCTCTTGCAATCAACTTCTTAAACACCTAACCTACAATTCCATTGCAACATGCTGGGATTTTTTTGTCTTTTTGTGTTGAGTTTGTTGTCACATTTCTATCGGGCCAATTATATATTACTCGTGCACTCACTGTAGTCGTCTCGCCACGCTGCACTATTTGCATATCTGTTGTTGACCAAAACTGGCCACTCATGCCAGAGTAGCATCTGCCCCATTTGCGCACTGATTGAGAAGTATCTGCAACATTTGCAATCTCGAAATTGTCCCAGATTATTGCACTACTCGTCACTTTAAACTGCATACACTACTTGAAGTCTCGGCACCCTTTGCACAATGGTCATTGGACCGGACTATTGCTATATTAGTCATTCGAACTGCTCTAAGTGCTAGAGGACTCTGCATCTTTTTGCACAATTGTCAATAAATAAATAAAAATTTGTACCGGCATTACCAGATAACTAGCAACCCTTTATTGCTCAGTGACTGTTTTTCTCAATGTCTTTATGTCACAAAAGTGTTCTCTCTCCATTGATTGTCTGTTGTCGTACTAGAGCGGCTCCAACTACCGGAGACAAATTCCTTGTGTTTTTTGGACATATTGGCAAATAAAGATGATTCTGATTCTGGTAATGTGTGATCTATGGAGTACTTTGAACTGGATTAGCTGTAAATTACTGTTTTTTGTCATTAAGAATGTGTTTCTACATAGTTGTGCACAGTAATCAATGTCAGTAGACACTGAGGGGTCTTTTTCCCATTTTACGACTGGTAAGTGTATTAAATTAGTACTTGAGATTAAGTTTTTTGTTTTGGGGAGTGAAGTTGTGAGCGGCATGGGAGCCATGGATGACAGAGGGCGAATACTGCTTTACTAAGACTAGGAGGCAGCACCGGGCGAGTTACGCCACAATTTGTGAGTGGATTGTGGATGCTTGGGCTCACGTGTCTGCTTGCACTGTTGTTCGAGCTTTCGTAAAAGCCGGCATCATTTCTGAGGAGCCGCACGGCAACGAGACTGACTCCGACGAGTACGAGAGGGAACATGGCGTGTTTGATTGAGAACTTCCCCAGCTGTCATTTCAGATACAGAAGATGAGGACTTTAGTGAATTTGTGGATGAGGATTGATCAAAAAATAACATGAGTACATTGTTAAAAACTTCAATAAAGTACAACCGAACTCAGTTTTTCTCCCGCTGCCTTTTTAAAAACATTGTTTTAGCGTGGATGCATGCTACCTTATGTTTTAAGATAGCGTATGTTTTACCGTGCTTGCGCCCAATAATACGGTGCACCTTATGTATGTGTTAATTACAGAAATAGACCCGTAACTGAGACTGCACCTTTAAATACGGTGCGCCTTATGGTCGTGAAAATACGGTACTTAGCAATTTGTTTTATTCATTCAAATTTTGGTAGGCTTGTTTCCATGACTCTTCTCTGTGGTGTGTCAAATTTACATGCCATTTTTTGGGCCTGCTTAGTGCCACTTTAAAATCGGCTGGATGATCAGAAAAAAATAAGCCTGATCAATAAAGAGTATGGAAAAAAAAAAAAAAAAAAAAGAAAAAAGAAAAAAAAACTTATCAGAAAAGGGGCAAATACTTTTTCAATGCACTGTAGATACAAATCCCTCCATGCTTTTGCCCAATCATACATAACCGACATCTTCCACAGTCTTTCCTCGAAGTGTCAGGCCTGCTCTCAATCCCTATCTGCAGAAAAATAGGTTTTATTTTTTTAAAGTGTTTCTGGTGGCATGGTGACCAACTGGTTAGCACATTTGTTAGCACAGTTCTTGGTACCCGGGTTCAAATCTGGCCTCGGCTGTGTGGAGTTTGCATGTTCTCCCCGTGCTTGTGTCCGGTTTCCTACCACATCCCAAAAAACATGCATGGTAGGTTAATGGAAGACTCTAAATTGCCCATAAGTGTGAATGTGAGTGCGAATGGTTGTTTGCCTATATGTGCCCTGGCGACCAGTTCAGGGTGTACCCGGCCTCTCGCCTAAAGTGAGCTGAGATAGGCGCAAGCACGCCCGCGACCCTGGTGAGGATAAGTGGCACGGAAAATGTATGGATGGATGGATAAAGTGTTTTCAATTATTGTGTGGCTTTCGGGAAGAATAAAGGAAGATGAAGAGCTAATACAAGAACTAAGAAAGATGAGAATGTGGATAGAAAAAACAAACTCAAGAGGAGAAACGAGAAAAATGCGTATCTGGTATCAATGTTGCAGCGGTGGCAGTTTCTCTTTCAACACTCTTTAGCCACCCCAGATGGGGTCTCTGTTTGTTTTTATTAGTGTGTGTCTGGGCAGGGGGCAGAGTGCAGACCACACACGACCACTAAATCACGTGTTTTTTTTTTTTTTTTTGATTGGCTACCATTGCTCTAAGTACATGGGCGTTGCATCCTTGTATGACACTACTATTTTACTCAATATAATCGCTCAAAGGAAAATTAAACTTTTACTCTGCTGTACGTGTTTCCACACCGCATGCAGGCGTGCAAGGAGAGATGTCAGAGTGAAAGGGGCGCACAAACAATGCTGCACCTCTTGATCTAGTGTTGGAGGGGGGGCCTTGCAGAAGAGTAACGTGACAGTCGTCACCAAGCAGACAAGCATCTCTACAACCTATTTCACATTTTCTTTCATTTTTACACAGCGGGACATGAACCGTAACCTCTATTTCCAAAACCCAAGTGCTTACAGATGAGCTACTTCAACCCAGCTACGAGATACTCTAAGGCCTGCCTGCACACTGCGGTCAAACCAGATTGGACCGGCTCATCACAAAAATAAAAAAAAATAAAAATAAAAAAGCCCTGCACACGAGCGATTGGATATATGAACAAGCTGAACAGCCAGCCTGTATAGGCGTTTGATGCTGCACATACAGTATATTGTACTTAATCACAATAATAAACCATAAAAAGATTGATTAATAGTTAAGGAAGAAGCAGGTTGCTAAAGACAGTGGAAGCGGGCGAGAATAAAAACGAGAGTGTGGAGATTTTAAAAGTGAGTCGTTCGCTCCGAGTCATTTGAATGTATCCATCGTGGTATGTACCGCGCAAGTACATTTGGCCACAAGTGTTGCTTTTTCATCCAAAGGCACATTAAAAATGATAAATATTGTTAAGTATTAATGTAAAACACAATATTTGAAACTTTTATATACTGTATTTATATGGGCTGGGGGCAGCACTGTGGCCGTTCTATCTCTCGCTCGCTTGAAACCTGGAAATGTATTTTTAGCATGAGTGGAAGCTGTGCATTTTGATTGGCTAGTTGATACATTCTGACACTGCGAGTGAGATTTCAAATCGCAGTTGCTACTGGTGCAACTGTGATTCAAAATTTGAATCGCGGCAAAACTAGTTGCCAATGCCACTCGTGGAAACATTTGCCAAACCTCGTACACTGCGTGACAGTTACAGTGGGTAGGGAAAGCATTCAGACGCCCTTAAATCTTTCACTCTATCTTGCAGCCATTTGCACACACACACACACACACACTCACATACATAAATTATAGAACACTTAGCACATCACCCAACTGCAGAGTTGCTACATTAATTTTTCACCTCCAAATTCTCAAATCCTGTGGCCCAGATTGAACCCTCGATTGTGCTGGCTTTGGCCCATGGGCCAAACGTTTGACACCCCCCCTTGCTAAAAAAAAGTACCCGCCGAACAAAGTGAATTAGGGCTAATCCCACTTCTACCCCTGAGCCCTTTCCCCTTCATCTTACCCCTTCCCCTTAGCCCTCTGTTTGGAAGGCCAAGATGAAGGGGTAAGATAAAGAAATTGGGACACTCACCCCTGCCAACCTGCTGGCTATGTTGTAGGCAGAACGTGACAATTGTTTACATTTCCAAGATGCAAACTTGTGTCACATGAATTTTACTATTATAAATATCTATTTTATTTAAATTTGTCTGGCAGTTTATGCAGTTTCTAAAGGTGACTGGTATTTTGAAAGTGCTTATAATAGATGTTGCCAACCACATGGTACGGTGCATACATTTCTGTATTTTATCTACTCTTGAAACATTTTTATCGAAGGACCACATTTTAACAACCTGACTTTATGGCCTATCGTCAGCCAATAAATAACAGCAACAACCACCAGCACAAAAAACACAACTAAACATTTGTAAACAAACAAAAAAACTACCTCAAACAAAACAGAAAATTACTTTATTGTCACTGTCACAGGCAATGAAAATCAGGGATCTCACAATTTGCAGCGTTGAGGTAAAACATGCACGCAATTATAAAAAAGCAGAAGAAAAAAATATATTTACAGAACATAGTTATTGACATATGAGAGAATTTCCATCAATCCTTCCATTTTCCAGACCGCTTATCCTCACTAGGGTCACGGGCGTGCTGGAGCCTATCCCAGCTGTCTCTGGGTGAAAGGCAGGGTACACCCTGAACAGGTCTCCAGCCTATTGGAGGGCACATATAAACAAACAACCATTCACACTCACATTCACACCTATGGCCAACTTAAGAGTCTACAATTAACCTACCAATGCATGTTTTGGGGATGTGGGAGGAAAGCGGAGTATCCGGAGAAAACCCACACAGGCACGGGGAGAACATGCAAACCCCACACAGGCGAGGCCGGATTTGAACCCGGGTCCTCAGAACTGTGAGGCAGATGTGTTAACCAGTTAGTGCCGCTGGGAGAATTTCCATATTATGATATTGTCGTAGTGTGACTATTTACATTCATACATATTGTATTCTTTTTTTATTAATAAATGTAAAATATTTATAACAAATGCGAAATGCATCAAATATATATATATATATATATGTAATTGAAATAACAATATTAAGTTAAGAACAAACAATTAATTGCAGTATGTACATTTTAGCTGGAAAGCTGGAAAAACCTCTTTTTTTGCCTCAGCCTCATGTCGTTTTTGCTGATCTTCCTCTAAAAGGAACTCGAGATATGCATTTTGTTTCCATTGTCATTTTGGCACTGGGCTTGTACTTCTGGAGTGTTGTGTGCTGTTGTAAAAGACAGCTGTCTTGTCACGCCCTGTGGAGGAAATGGTGTCCGGTTATATATTACGTTGACCTCATGTGTGTTTAGTAAACCCTATGTCAGAAAAGGAAATTCACAGGGCATTACAGCTAACATCTTCACGACGATGAAATATTGCATTACATGAGTGTTCATAAGGTGCATCTTAACTATATGCAAAGCGAATGTCACAGTGTACTGAGAAGCGACAAGTAGTGACGCTACATTAGTTACGTAGCTTCTGAATGTGACTTAGCTGTTTAATAATTGTCTAATCGTTCATAAAATGCAGTACATTGTAGAAAAGTCCGTTTAATGTGAATTTGCCACTCTAGTCTGACAGTAGACTTGCGATGTGCAAGCTCGATATAACGCGACGTTTATCAACCATTCAAAACATGGCTGTCATTAGTATGACTATCAAAAATTATGGTTACTTACATTTATGTATTTTCTTGTCCGTTCCACCGTCTTGCAAGCTCTTGGTCAGTCAGCGGGGGCAGAGTCCTCTATCACTTGCTTTCAAGTGAGCTCCTGGACCAAACTTGGTTTCAAGGGCTACACACTCCTTAGCCCTTCCGCTAAGAATTGGGATACCCCTTCGTTCTAGCGCACATGCAAAACCAAGGGCTAAGGGGCTATAGGATTGAGATTGTCCCTTAGTCTGAAGAATTCAAAAATAATAATCATAAAAAAATCATACTATGATTCAACAAAATTTAAGAACAAATGAGAAACAAAGTGATTGAAATCTATCAGTCTGGCAAAGGTTACAAAGCTGGCAAAACCGTCCATGGGAGAGTTCAGAGGTGAAAAAGCACCACTGACCAAAAAAAAAAAAAGAACACTTGAAAGACTTATCACTATTTATCACAAATGCTTGATTTCAGTTATTGTTGCCAAGGGTGGCACAACCAGTTGTTAGGTTCAGGGGGGAAAAAGTTTGTCACATAGGCACATAGAGCCAGATAGGTTTGGATCTCCCCCCCAATTATTAACTTAAATAATCATTGAGAAACAAAATTTTCTTAGGTTGTCTTTGTGAGGCATTAAAACGAGTTTGATGATCTGAAACAATTACTGTAATTGTGATAAATATGTAAAATCAGTAGGAGGGCACTTTTTCACAGCACTGTACCGGGTACATCTTTTGACTGTTTGCACCTTGGGAGTCTGTCCATTAATAGGAAGCACCATCACTTCTAACAACTATACCATTGTCACACATTCTTAAATTGTTTCTATTTCTTAAAGTTTGATTATCTGTGTACACTTTGTTTTCAGTTGTGGTTGTATTTATAGTAATTTATAAAGAAAGTTGAATTCAGTTCAGGTAAATAATTTAGACTGAGGAACCCTGTTCCCCCGAACCAAAACTCCAAGTGATACATCTGTAAATAATAAGACAATCATTTTATAAACAATTCTTTTTTTCTTGAGCAGCATTCCTCCACCCCATCTTCAATTCTACATACCATGTTTCTTCTTTGTCTTCCTCCTATCCTGCTCTTCTCTCTGACGGTCCTCCTGGGTGCAGGGCCGACCCTCCTGATCTCGCGGAACAATACGCCCATGGAAAGGGCACTAAAAGACAGTGTATGGAGGGAATGATCAGAAGTAGATTAGCAATTACTCATTAAAAACATACCAGTATGAGCTCTGACTCTGGCTAATTGACTCATCTAGAACTAAATATCATTCAACATTTCAGATTTACTAAATCATGATTGTGAGATAAAGTAAAAATACATTCATTATTTTAATTTCTCGCCTCACAGAAACCGCTACAGCACAGGCATTAAACATCAACAGATTGGAGCCAAATCATGTGAAGTCATACATTTATGTATGAGTTATTGTGGTTAAATGTTAAATGGGTGGGGTGTGGGGGCAGGAGGATAATGCAATGACAATGTATCCTGGAGAAACTGGTTATGTTATTATACTTCTGTTGCAATCATATTCGATTCATAACAAATACCACGTATGAACTTGAATTTAATCAGTCGGCCTATCATCCAACCTCACATCTTAAGACACGAGTGAGAAGAGGGGTTGAGCTGTAAACTGATCACAAGGAAGTCGGACAGAAGATTTGGCAGACTGGCATCTGTTAGATCTGTGAGAGTGCTCAAAAATACATGTGCTGAAGAGGTTACAATTCACCCAAAAACACATTGGCTTGTTAAAAAAAAAAGGTGCAATATTTCGTTGACTGATGAAAACAACTGTTATTTTTTGGCCTAGAACCATTTGTCAGATGACTCCCAAAAGATTGAATTGAATTAAAATCACTGCTACACTGTGGAGACAGTGACGCATGGTGGCAAACGCATCAAGATATTAGTTTTTCCTCATACTATTTATCGCACACCAGCAATCATAGATCCGTCTGAATACATCAGAATACTTGACGAGGTCATGGTGCCTTATGCAGAAGACAAATTGCCCTTGAAGTGACTTTTTCAAGAATAAAATTACCCCAAAACACACTAAAAAGCAAGGAGCATCTTGGTTCCAGTTACTGAGTGGCCAGGTCAAAACCCAGATTTTAATCCCAAAGAAAAATTGTGGTGTGACATAGAAAAATGCTATTTCTGAGGCGAAACCAAGAAACATAAATTGTGGAATGTATTCTTCTCATCCTGGGCTGGAATACCAGTTCACAGGTGTCAGAAGTTGGTGGACTCCACGCACAAAAGATGTGAAGAAACTAGTTTTTCGAAAAGGTATTACGTCAGTGATTTACAATCTTGCAGTGACAAGTATTATGTCAGTGGTTCTACATCTGGCAGTTTCTTACCAATGCATTTGAACCAATGCTTCCAAATAACAAATATTTTGTCAAGGTCCCCTTACCTCACTTGACCAACTCTACATGAGAAAAATGACTTGATTTTCAAAGTTTGTTTGGTATCAGGAAAAACAAAGCAAATTCTACAACGAAAACACAAAAGCAGCTCTGGCTGTGAATAATTGCATTGCCATTTGCTTTGCTAAGCAATGGGGGAAATTTTTATTTATATTATTATTTATTGTTATCGAAATCAGATTTTATTTTGGGCGGCATGATGGACAACTGGTTAGAGCATTCGCCTCACAATTCAGAGGTGTTAGGTTTAAAACCAGGCTCCCTGTGTGGAGTTTGCATGTTCTCCCTGTACCTGGGTGGGTTTTCTTCTAGTACTCCAGTTTCCTCCCATATTCCAAAAACATGCATGGTCGGTAACTGAAGACTAAACTGTTCGTAGGTGTGAATGTGAGTGTGAATGGTTGTTTGTCTATATGTCCCCTGCAATTGGGTGGTGACCAGTACAGGGCGTACCTCGCCCTCTTTCCCATAGTCAGTTGAGATAGGCTCCAGCACAGCCACGACACTAGTGAGGATAAGTGGTACAGAGAATGGATGGATGATTTTATTTTAAGGTTATATCACCCAGCCCGACTCCTGCCTGAGATGGTCAAGGCATGACCGACCAGATAAAGGCTGGCATGGGTCACTATTGGTATGCTTTCCCCAACCCCATCACTCACAGTAGATCTGGAGGAGGTGATGGAAACCAGGGAGGACTGGGCCTCTGTGCTCAGATTGTACCCCTGCTATAAAAATAAGAGCAAGATAATGGATGTGTGGAATTTTTAAGTGCCAGGAATTCTATCAATAACACTGATTTATAAAATGCATAAATGTGGTGGAAAAACACTTCACTCCCTTCCGTTACCTTCAGTCGGTCCTGTCTCTTACACATCTTCCCATTGCCTAATGGTGCATTACAATAATGGCTGACAGGAATGAATTTTCCAGGGAAAGTGATGTATCTGCATGTGCTCTCAGCCATGAGCTCTTTGTTTTGCACCTCCTCATCCACCTCTGATGGAACCCAGAACTGATGCTGAGAGGACAATCTGAGAAAGAATCACATATGTAGATTTTTATGTAGATAAAAATTCTTTAGACATATCAGGCTAGTTTACATGTACCAGGTACAATACTTGGTGATCTTGCCGGCGTTAGGCTGCTCCTGGCCCCAGTAATAGAGATCCAAACCAAATGGAACCACTGGAGCCTTCAAAGCCGTTTGGTCTTTGTTGGACTGAGTTGAACTGGGTTCAGAAGAGCTACGGTAAAAATAAATTACAAATTTTATTTAAATTCTTAATCATACAAACTTTAACCCCTGAAATTCCCTGCTAGCTGTGTTTTTTGCATCGCTACATCACACAAAGAACCAAATAAACATTCATGCATGCAAGGGACGGATATCAAAGTAAGAAGTCTGCTCAAAGGTGTTGAACCCCTGAGTGATTTGAGCGTTTTGTGCCATTAGACTAGCATCTCTGTAACAACCAGCTCCAATTCAAACCTTCTGCAATGATCTGCCATGATGATAAGGCACACTTAAAAGTTGTACATTTTCTCCAAAATGGACGCCTTATAATGCGGCGCGCCTTATGTGTGCACAGAGTTCCAAAATCTATAAATGTGTTATGAGCGCTCCGCTTGACTGACTGACTGACGGAGCATTTCCTGCCGACACGCTGCTTATACAGAGGAAAAGCGGATGAAGCTGAGGACAGCATGTGGACGTAAAGGGGGAAGGGTGCGCGTGAAGGACGACGCTAAAGGCATGCCTCCATTAGGTAGCGCCGGTCAAGCCAGCCTCCACTCGTAAAGGAGCAATCAAGCCAGACGCCCCTAATTTTTTTTCATAATAGGCATTACGGTAATAAGTCGCCAACTCGCGGCGAAAGCCACCTTCAAATTAAAAGCTTCCCAATAATACGGACGTCAATGCTCTTCGGTTAAGGAATGCAACCAGCAGGGTTAATTTGAATCTTGAGATGCATTAAAAAATTTAGTTCATTAGTTTTCAGAGACTTTTATTTTGTAATACAATATCAGATCTTCATCAAACCTCTTTTAGTGGAGTCCTTGGTGGTCTGTCACACAGATCTGGACTTGTCTTGCGATACCAATGGAATTTTGTTGGGGTGGCTTTGACTCAGTTGGTAGAACAGGTTCGAATCCCTGCTACGACTGTCCGCATGTCAAAGTGTCCTTGGGCAATACACTGAACCCTAATTTGCTCCCAGTGGGCCTGGCAGCGCCTCGCATGGCAGCAGTCCCCCATTGGTTTATGAATGTGTGTGTGTGAATGTGAGGCTTTGTAAAGCGCTTTGGGCACTGTGATGATGTAGATAAAGTGCTCTATAAGTGCAGTCCATTTACCATTTATTATTCCTAAGATATAAAATAAAATAAATGTTTTAATGTATCTCAAGATTCAAATTAACTTTGCTGTTTGCATTCCAAAAAGGCCTGATAGGACTCCTCCTTCAGCTTGAAGGCATCCCTCACCGTTGGCGTCCACCAACGTGTTCGGGGATTGCCGCCACGACAGGCACCGACCACTTTACGGCCACAGCTCCGGTCGGCCGCCTAAGGAATGGAGGTGCGGAAAATGGTCCAGTCTGCCTCGATGTCCCCCGCCTCCCCTGGGACATGAGCAAAGTTCTGTCGGAGGTGGGAGTTGAAACTCCTTCTGACAGGGGATACTGCCAGACGTTCACAGCAGACCCTCACAATACGTTTGGGGTGTTCCTCCCAATCACACCCTTCCAGGTCTCACTGTCATGACCCACGTGAGCATTGAAGTCCCCAAGCAGAACGATGGAATCCCCAGCAGGAGTGCTCTCCAGCCCCCCTCCAAGGACTCCAAAAAGGGTGAGTACTCTGAACTGGTGCATAGGCACAAATAACAGTCAGGACACGTCCCCCACCCGATGGTGGAGGGAGGCTACCCTATCGTCCACCGGGGTGAACCCCAACGTACAGGCGCCGAGACGGGGGGCAATAAGTATACCCACACCTGCTCGGTGCCTCTCACCGTGGGCAACTCTAGAGAGGAAGAGAGTCCAACCCCTCTCGAGAGGACTGGTACCAGATTAAGGAGGAGCAGTGTGGTTTGTGTCCTGGCCGTGGAACAGTGGACCAGCTCTACACCCTCGGCAGGGTGATGTTTTGTGGACTTGGAGAAGGCGTGTACCTTGGGCATCCTGAAGGGGGTGCTTCGGGAGTATGGGGTACCGAACCCACTGTACGACCGGAGTCAGAGTTTGATCCGCATATCCAGCTTTAAGTCGGACTCGTTTCCGGTGAGGGTTGGACTCCGCCAAGGGATGAGAATCAGCAACTCCAAATCTGAGACCACGGTCTTCAGTTGGAAAAAGGTGGAGTGCACTCTCCGGCTTGGGGATGAGATCCTGCCCCAAGTGGAGGAGTTCAAATATCTTGGGGTTTTGTTCACGAGTGAGGGAAGAATGGAACGGGAGATCGACAGGCGGATCGGTGCAGTGCTGCAGACTTTGTATCGGTCCGTTGTGGTGAAGAAGGAGCTAAGCCGAAAGGCAAAGCTCTCGATTTACCGGTCGATCTACGTTCCTACTCTCACCTATGGTCACGAGCTGTGGGTCATGACCGAAAGAACAAGATCCCGGATATTAGCGGCCTAAATGAGTTTCCGCCGCATGGTGTCCGGGCTCTCCCTTAGCGATAGGATGAGAAGCTCGGTTACCCGGGAGAGGCTCAGAGTAGAGCCGCTGCTCCTCCGCATTGAGAAGAGCCAGATGAGGTGACGAGGGCATCTGTTTAGGATGCCTCCTGGACGCCTCCCTAGTGAAGTGTTCCAGGCACGTCCCACCGGGAGGAGAACTCGGAGATGACCTAGGACACACTGGAGAGATTATGTCTCTCGGCTGGCCTGGGAACGCCTCGGGATCCCCTCGGAAGAGCTGGAAGAAGTGGCTGGGGAGAGAGAAGTCTGGGCTTTCCTGCTGAAGCTGCTCCCCCCGCGACCCGACCTCGGATAAGCAGAGGAAACTGGATGGATGGATGGACTTTTTACCTTTTTACTAAAGTTCATTGATAAGTGTGTACTTCTGTACTTTAACCAAAGTTGTATTTTGTATCAGTATTTTTACATAAATACGAATACCAGTACTTTTGACATCTCTGCTTCTCTCCACCAACTCTACAGTTTGGTCACGCGCTACAATACGACCTTTGAACTCTTATTTATTGATTATTTACATCAATTTAAAAAGAATAGCAACAAAAAAATGCTAGATGCAGCACGCTGTTAGGTGCCGCTTTTTTTTCCCAACAGCAGAAAATTAAGCAGCATCGCACTGGTGAACAATTATTCCAACAGGCTCACGGGCACTGTGTTGGTGACCCCTGTGGGAGAGGATCAGCATTGCTATCTCGTGGTGAAAAGCTGAACTACACTCACACATTGTTTTCCGGAGGATTATTTTCATTTCTCTATGGGAAAATGTTTCACAGTTTTTGCAATAATATACGGATGCAAAACTGAATATTAATTATGTTTATTGATAGTTTTCCAAATAACAACATTGGATTTTTCATTCATTGGACTATTACATCATCCATCTATTTTTTAATAGTACAAGTAGTCAATAATCGTACCTGATTCATGAATCACTCATGGACATAGGCACAAATAACGACTGGGGAGATACAGTACACCCCAAGTCTGAGCACTGTCAATTTGATACCTTTTTACAAGGCTCCAATTAAGTGGTCTTGCGTCACAGTTTGCAAGCATCGCAGTTTGCAAGTTAAATGTGCCTTTTGCGCATCAAAAGAAAAGCAAAACTGCGAATCACAGTTTTACCAAGGGGACGGCGTGTACAGTGATGTGAAATGTGTTGGCCCGGCTGAAATTCTTATATTTTTGCATAATCATAAAAACACACTACGGAGAGTCACTTAGCCTCGAGCAATTTAATGGCAAGAGGGAAGAAGCATGTCTGCTGGTTTTAGGTTGCATTCTTCAATAGCGCCTACCTGAGGGAAGGAGCTGGAAGAGGTGGTGACCAGGATATTGAGGTTCCAAGAGGATTTCCATTCACACCATGCTATTGTCTTAGTTCTGGCAGCGTGCAAGTCCTCAAGGGTGGGTAGGGGGGTTCTGACGATTTTTACGGCAGTCCTAATTGTCCGTTGCAGTCAGTTTGTCCTTTTTTGTGGCAGCACCAAACCAGACTAATGGATGAACACAGGACTGATTCGATGACTGCCGTGTAGAACTGGCAAGAGTGAAGAAGCTGTTGGAATGTCTCCTTGTTTTGGTTTGCATTGTTCGGTCGCGCCCACCTGAGAGAAGGAGCTGGAAAAGGTGCTGACCAGGATATGGAGGGTCCAAGAGGATTTTTCATACAGTTCTGGCAGCGTGCAAGTCCTCAAGGGTGGGTAGGAGGGTAGCGACAATCTTTTCAGCAGTTTTGATTGGCCGTTGCAGTCGGAGTTTGTCCCTTTTTGTAGCAGCACCAAACCAGACTTTGATGGAAGAACACAGGACTGATTTGATGACTACTGTGTAGATCTGCCTCAACAGCTCATGTGGCAGGCCGTACTTCCTCAGAAGCCGCAGGAAGTACATCGGTTGACACAGGGCAGTTGGACAGCGTGAGGGGCAGCTGTGGCGTAGGATGCCTCTTGAAGTCCACGATCATCTCTACAGTCTTGAGCGTGTTCAGCTCCAGGTTGTGTCGGCCGCACCACAGCTCCAGCCGCTCCATTTCCTGTCGATCCGCAGACTCGTCACAGTCTTTGATGAGGCCGATGACTGTGATGTTGTCTGCAAACCTCAGGAGTTTGACAGCCGGGTGCGTTGAGATGCAGTCGTTCGTGTAGAGAGAGAAGAGCAGAGGAGAGATGACACAACCTTGGGGCGCCCCAGTGCTGGTGGTGCGTGTAGATGAGGTGGTGTCCCCCAGCCTCACCAGCTGTGTCCTGCCCATCAGGAAGCTGTAGATCCACTGGCAGATGGCAGGCGAGACGCTGAGGTGGAGAAGCTTGGAGGAGAGGAGTTTGGGGATGATGGTGTTGAACACTGAGTTTAAGTCCACAAACAGGATCCTCGCGTAGGTCCCCGCACCGTCAAGGTGTTCTCGGATGAAGTGCAGTCCTATTTTGACTGCAACATCCGCAAGACCAGTTTGCTCGGTAGGCAAACTGCAGGGGGTCCAGCAGGAGACTTGTGACGCTCTTGAGGTGGTCTAGAACGAGGCGTTCAAAGGACTTAATGACCCGAGATTCCAGGTTTCTTGGGGACTGGGATGATGGTGGAGCGTTTGAAACAGGATGGTACTTCACACAGATCCAGAGATCTATTGAAGATCTGTGTGAATACTGGAGCGAGGTGGTCCGCACAGGCTTTGAGCCAGGATGGGTACACAAGGTCTGGGCCTGCCGCTTTGCTGATCTTTTGTTGTTTGAAGATGCGTCTCACATCCTGTTCGTGGATGGTCAAGGCAGAAGTCAGAGGTGTGATGGTGGTCGGTGGTGCGGCTCGGTGGGTGTGAAAGTGTCCTTTTCTAATCTGCAGTAGAAGGTGTTCAAGTCGGCTGGTCTTTTATTGTTCTCAGCTTGGGGGGTTGGTCGCTTGTAATTGGTTAGCGAATGTAATGCATGCCAGACTGATTTAGAGTCGTTAGCGATAAACTGTTTTTCTAACTTTACTGCATAGTTTCTCTTTGCAATGTTAATTTCTTTAGTCAGCTGGTTTCTAGTGCCATTATACAGGACCCTATCCCCACTTCGATATGCATCCTCTTTTGCCTGGCGAAGTTGCTTAAGTTCGGCAGTGAACCATGGGTTGTTGTTATTGAACGTGTGAAATGACTTTGTTGGTACACAGACCTCTTCCACATTTTCACTGTTTTCACCGTAGGCTTCGCGCATTTAAGTTCTTGTCTGTATGTTGGCATTAAGTGAATTAAGCAGTGATCAGACAAGCCCGGAGCTGCACGAGGTATGGCACGGAATGTGTTATTTAGCGTAGTATAGCAGTGGTCTAAAATGTTATTTTCCCTGGTAGGACAGTCGAAGTGCTGCTTGTATTTAGGGAGTTGTGGTTGAGTTTAGCGTTGTTAAAGTCCCCAAGAATAATGAGGGGTGCGTCTGGGTGTTTTTTTTCAATTTCGTTCAGTGAGCGTTAGCAGTGCGGCATTCGTGTTAGCTTGAGGAGGAATGTAAACACCGGCGAGAATGAAAAATGCAAACTCACGAGGAGAGTAGAATGGCTTACAGTTAAAAAACTAGCGTCTCTTAATCCGGGCTGCAGTGTGTGCTGAGCTCTGTGACGTAAGTACAGCATTTTTCGTTGATATAGAAGCATATCCCGCTGCCTTTTGTTTTCCCCGATAACACCATGTCTGCACGGAGAAGATGGAAGCCCTGAAGCATTACGGTGCCATCAGGGGCACCCTCACAAAGCCATGTCTCCGTAAAGCACAGGGCGGCCGGTGCAACATCTGAAGTCGTTACTGTTCTTTAATGATGAAGATGAAGCTAGTCTATTTTGTTGGGTAGGGAGCGTAGATTCAGAAGGTGGATTGACGGGAACGCCAATCTGTATCCTCTCTTGCGGAGCTTAACTTGGATACCAGCGCGCTTCCCCTTCCGTCGCCTACGTCTGCATGCGCCATAGACCGTTTCCACTGTTTAATGCATAACACAGGTCAAAATGAGTTTGCAACCTAGTTTTTGAACACCAAAACCGCTTGCAAACGACAGGATTTGAAATTGCTGACAGTGTGACATAGTTTTGGTAATTATATTCATATATTCACATATTATACTTGCCCACTTTGTGGCCGTTACCTGCCCACTCAACTCAGCTGAACAGGGACACAACATTTCCGGGTTTTATCGACCGAGTTTCAGTCGCTGCACAGCCATAAAAATACACTCTATAAAGTATACATTTTTTGTGGTTTTCAACGATACTTAACTATATTTGTAATTTTTAATGTAACTGTGGTTGGTAAAATAGCTAAGCTTGCATTCATTGTTGCCAGCGATTGTCGTCTGGCCACTTCCACTGACAAGAACGGGAGCGAAAGACGCATGCACGCAAACACCCACACACACACACACACGCACACACAGTGCTCAAGCCGCTGGGGAGGACCGAGTGGGTGGAGGCAAGTTCCGAGCCCAGCGAGAGAGCCACGGCCAACTCCCATCCCCCCGCAGCTTGGTGGAGGCATGTTGGTGCAATGCTGCACTTCTATGTCAGTTTCAAATTAACAGTGTGCAGAATGAACATTGGAAGCAGAACATGTAATATGTAAATTTCAACACGTACAAATAAAATGGTGAAAAATTAGTTTGGGGATGTGAAACATATTTTGTAGTTGGAATGGTTTGAATTGGTGAAGAAATATTGAAGCAGAAGGGAATAATTTTTTGCAATGTGGGGAAAAAAGTGGGCATTTTCATGCTAAAAGTGTAGACAATTTTGGGTAAGGTGGGAATTTGGGGAATGTGTAAAATATGAATCCATCAAGAAACGGAGGAGGGAATAATGTAGAATGTCTTAGAGTAGGAAAAATGTGGGTATTTGAATGTGGCAAAATGTGGAATTTGAGTAATCAGGGAATGTGGAAAATATTTTATAGATATGTGCGTGAAAAATGTGGAATTCGGGAATGTGTTTTGAAGATGTTCTGAATGAGCTGAATGTTTTGAATGTGGAATGGGAATTTTGTGGAACTATTTTGTTGAATGTCTCATTGGGAATGAATGGGGAATTTTTGATTGTAAAATGTGGAATTGTGGGAAATGTGAGTAATTTTGGAATGAGAAAAATGCACGCACCCATGGTGTGAATTTTGAAGTTGGAATGGTTGAATCTGATGAAAAATGTGGAAGTAGATACATACATAATAATACAACCCCAATTCCAATGAAGTTGGGACGTTGTGTTAAACATAAAAACAGAATACAATGATTTTCAAATCATGTTCAACCTGTGTAACACAGTGGTAAACATGACCCTGTCCCAGCTGTTTTGGAACATGTTGCAGCCACAAAATGCTAAGTTAATGATTATTTGCTAAAAACAATAAAGTTTATCAGTTTGAACATTAAATATCTTGTCTTTGTGGTGTATTCAATTAAATATAGGTTGAACATGATTTGCAAATCATTGTATTCTGTTTTTATTTGTTTAACGCAACGTCCCAACTTCATTGGAATTGGGGTTGTCCAGCCATCCATCCATCCATTTTCTGAGCCGCTTATCCTCATCAGGGTCGCGGGAGTGCTGGAGCCTATCCCAGCTGTCTTCGGGCAGGAGGCGGGGTACACCCTGAACTGGTTGCCAGCCAATCGCAGGGCACACATAAACAAACAACCATCCGCACTCACATTCACACTTAGGGGCAATTTAGAGACTTCAATTAACCTACTATGCGCGTTTTTGGGATGTGGGAGGAAACCGAAGTGCCCGGAGAAAATCCACGCAGGCACGGGGAGAACATGCAAAATCCACACAGGCGGGGCCGGGGATTGAATCCCGCTCCTCAGAACTGTGAGGCAGACGCTCTAACCAGTCGTCCACCGTGTCGCCGGAATTGGGGTTGTAATAATTAAAATAAAAAATGGGAATAACGTGTGAATGCTTTCACCATTCACACAAATAATAATAATTAGAAGACATTTACATGTATTATCACCTGGATAATGTGGTCACAGAAAGATCCTTTTGGAGAATTGGGAATGTTGCAGCGCCACAAGTTGGATCCCCCTCATCTTTTTTGAGTCTTTTAAGTCTCCTGTAGCAGGAGGATGGAGCTCGGTGCAGACTGGAAGATGTTTCAGCAACAATGCTTTTAGTTGCATGCTTAGATGATGTTGGAGTGGATGAAAAGGGACTCAAACCTGGAAACAAAAAAGGTAAAGTTCAAATAAATGTTTTGCACTGCAATATATTAGGATCTCTCCATCTGATAGCTGAAGAACTAAACAGTATGTTTAAATACAGACATTCATGCTTGAGGTATACAGTATGGAATAATGACATACACTATGGAAAAAGTACTTTTTAATTGCTTATTTGCTCATCAAGAGTTAATGTCAATGCAAATGTGAGCTACCATTTTTAAATTTGCCCCACAGGGACATAACAGATGGGGGGCAGGGTATTTGTGTGAATTTTATTTACTTAGTTTATTTATCCAGGTAGGGCAATTGAGAACAGACTTTCATCTGCAATATGACCTGGCAAATGTCTATGTGTCCACTGCATGCACCACATATACGGAACTGCGCACAAATTGCAAAGTGTAATTCGGCAGATTAGTGATAAAGTGGTGACTCCAAGAGTTAAAATACAGATGCTGTCTATGGGGGCTCACATGCACTTTGCACTTGGTTTATTAGACTTGAGGTTCAGCCAATAAGCGAACGAAGCACCTGCTAAGAGCCCATCAGCCTTACACATTGGGCCATTTGATTTGTTCAGGAATTGTCAACTAGGCTATGTATTTTTGCTATTGCAGATACAGCAGGTGAAAAAAGTATTTAACACGTCACCATTTTTCTCACTAAATATATTTCTGAAGGTGCTATTGACATGACATTTTCACCAGATGTTGGGAACAACCATAATCCATACACACACAGAAAGCAAAACAAATAAGATCAGAAATTAAGTTGTGTGTAAAAATGTGAAATGACACAGGGAAAAAGTATTGAACACATGAAGGGAGGTGGAAAAAGGCATGGAAAGCCAAGACAACACCTAAAATCTATCAATACTCAAACAGCAATGCAGCCCCTTGTCAGTACAAATTAATACCAGCTGGTTCAGTCTTAATTGATGGCCGAAGAATGGGTCTCATTGCCAAGGTGTGAGTCAAGACACATGTCATGATGGGTAAGGGCAAAGAGCTGTCTCAAGACCGTCGCAAAGTAATTGTTGCAAAACATAACGATGGCATTGGTTACAGGCTCATATCTAAGCTTCTGAACGTTCCAGTGAGCACAGTTTTGCCCATAATACGTAAGTGGAAAGGCAATCATACCACCATAAATTTGCCTCGATCAGGTGCTCCTCGCAAGATTTCTGACACAAAGAATATTTAGAACAGTTGTCCAAGAGCCAAGGACCACCTGTGGAGAGCTTCAAAAAGACCTGGAATTAGCAGGTACTGTTGTCACAAGGAAAACAGTGAGTAATGCACTCCGCCGCCATGGCATGTATGCCATTCACCATGCAAGACCCCATTGCTGAAAAAAAAATAGCATGTCAAAGCTTGTTTAAAGTTTGCTGAACAACATTTGGAAAAGCCAGTTCAATAATGGGAGATTATATTCTGGTTCCGAGGGCAAAATTTAACTCTTTGGATACCATAATGCACACCACGTTTGGAGGAGAAATGGCACTGAACGTCACCCTAAAAACACCATACCAACAGTGAAGTTTGGAGGTGGGAACATGATGGTGTGGGGGTGCTTTTCAGCAAATGGTACTGGTAAAGTTCACATTATTGACGGAAGGATGAATGGACAAATGCACCGAGACATTCTTGACAAAAATCTGCTGCCATCTACGAGGATGATGAAAATAAAACAAGGGTGGACATTTCAGCAGGATAATGCTCCAAAACATACTGCCAAGGAAACTCTCAACTGGTTTCAAAGAACAAAAATTAAGCTGCTAGAATGGCCCAACCCATAACCTGACTTGAATCTAATCGAAAATCTATGAAAATAACTGAAACTCAAGGTCCATAAAAGAAGCCGACGGAACCTTCAAGATTTGAAGACTCCTTGTATGGAGGAATGGGCCAAAATCACACCAGAGCAATGCATGTGACTCATTTCTCCATTGAGGAGGAGTCTTGAAGCTGTCATTGCAAACAAAGGCTTTTGAATAAAGTAATAAATAAATACCAGTTGGCGTGTTCAATCCTTTTTCCCTGTGTCATTAAACAAAACTTAAGTTCTGATCTTATTTGTTCTACTTTCCTTATAGCTATGGATTACTTGGGTTCTTCTCAACATCTGGTGAAAGTTTCAGGTCAATTGCACCTTTGGAAGTATATTTAGTGAGATAAATGGTGACATGTTAAATACTTATTTCAGCCGCTGTATGAATGCCGCCAAAGATTTGGGGCTGTGTGAAGAAAACTGATTAATGTTCGACTCTTTTCTGGAGCCCCTGTCAGTCTTGGGCCGTTAACATGATTCAAAATCATAAATCATCAAAAAAATGCAACCGAGATGACTTGATTGCAAAGCTCCACTTAGTGGAGTGGAAGAAATGCATGAAAACAATGTCTGAAAGGGTTTGTAGAAAATGTGCTGCCCCGACCTCAATGTTTTTTTCTTCATGCTTCAGTAATATTCTTCTTTAATATAATCCCTTAACAATGTTTGGACGTTAAGGTTTTCCTTTCAGATGCTGTATCTAAATTCAACCAGTCATGCTAACGGCATGTAATTGCCTGTTATGTTATCCTGAATACCTAAATCCACCTTGTATATCATTCTCATTCAGTCTTGATGGTGGAAAAAAAAAGACTCATTTTGTTGTTAATAGAGATTTTTTTTCTGTCAAAATACATATAGATCAATGGCAGGAAGTGTGTGTGTGTGCGTGTGTGTGTGCGTGAGTGTGAGTGTGTTCACAGAAGAGGAAAGTGAGAAAATGAAATGCAGCAGACAGAAGAATGTTGAAAGAGGTATTGATTTTCCAGGGTTAAGCAGGGCCTGTAATTAACATGTTAATTTGAAAAAGAGGGAGATTGTGTCCTGACCGAGCAGGGATAAAAGGATTGATAATCAGTTCGACAGAATAGGACAGAAGAAGGGGAGTGGGAAATAGACTATAACATAAAAGCAAAAGGGCCTATCCACATTTTCCTAATTACCTAGTAAACAGTGAGAATGTATTACTTTCCAAATACTGTATATCTAAATATTTGTATTAACATTAAAAAGCTTGCCCTTTTGCACACAAAACACTTGAGTGGGTCACAAAAATTTTTTCTTATTGAATAATCTGAGACCACATATCTACTTCACATCCCTCACAAAGCTATTAAACAAAATTAGCAAAGAATGGTGTTCCAGATTATTAAAGGAACTCAGATTTAATGCATAATGGGGTAAAAAAGAAAAGGTTCTCTGTGCTGATGAAAAGCAAGCAATAGTCCAATGTCTTTGCAAGAAATGAAAACAGGGCATTTCCAAGAACCTCATTGCACTGTTTAATTGTGTAATTTGTGATTCAGAAAACAGGTTAGTACAGATCAAGGCGTATTAAGCAAAGTTTATGTGACGCAAAAGCATTTTATTAAAAGACCAGCTTGTCATGTACTGCAGGGCATAATTTCCCGGAAGCTCATCCTAGATCCCTCTCTTCTGGATGACTTCTATACGGCTCACCGGGGGAAGCCTGGCAGGACGCCGGGAGGCGTCCGTTGAGAGGGGGGTACTGTCATGTCACCATTATTGGAGCCTAGAGGGCGCATTGCACTCTCTCTCCCCTGCCCTCTCTCTTTCAGCACTTGTCTCCAATCAGCCCTCGTCACCACCTAGATATAAGCCTGGCTGTTCCCGGAAATCCTTGCCATAGTATTGCAGTTACTTCCAGCGGTACCAGCCACTCTATTCCTCGTTTCCTTTTTGACTCCGGTGTCTCTCAGTGTTTACCCCTGTGTTCCTGATCCACGTCATTCCTGCTGCCAAGCCAGCCACCTGTCCTCACCACTGCCTGCTACCTGTCCGCGCCACTGCCTGCCAACCCACCTTGGACCACCTCCATTACCTTTCCTAAATTATTACCTATTACCTGTCCGCCTGCTCTTGGGTCCAGCTCCTCTCCATACGTAACAGAATACTTTTGCCACAAATGGACCCAGCAACCTCAGAGGCGATTCAACATGCACTCATCCTCCAAGGCGCCCACATAGGGCAACAAGTAAAGACTTTCAAGATATCATGGAATCCCTACACTCCCTCACGCAACAAGTATCCCTGCTTTCCTCGAAGATGCAATCCGACCTTCCTCCTGTAAGTAGCCCGCAGCCTCCGAGCCACCCCGCTTCCCGTACAAAGAACCTCATGTCCTTCCACCCGAGCCCTACTTCGGGGACCTAGGTGCATGTAGCCAGTTTTTACTTAATTGCTCACTCGTTTTCAATCTTCAACAGTACAGTTATCCCACCGAACAATCCAAAGTAGCATATGTCACTAGCCTCCTCCGTGGCAAAGCAGCAAAATGGTCCACTTCCTTATGGCACAACTCCTCCCCGGTACTCTATTCATTCGATTCCTTTTCCGTCGAACTCTGTAAAGTATTCGATCACTCCGTTCAGGGGAAAGAAGCCGCCCATCGTCTCCTTTTTTATTTTTAGTTTTATTCATGAAGATATAATTCACCAACTCCAAATCACTCTCCCAACCACTTCCATCCTCGAAAAAAGTCACAGCCCTGGATGGCCGAGTCATTTCCCTTGTCACCCACCAAACAGTGCCTATCCCGCTACTCATTTCCGGTAATCATCGTGAGACCATTTCCCTCTTAGTTCTTGGTATTCCCTGGCTCCAACTTCACAACCCCGCCGTAGACTGGACTTATTTATCCATCACAGGATGGAGCCCTCATTGCCCTTCCCACTGTCTGCTCTCTGCCATTCAGCTTGTCCTGGGTCGTCCCCGGGGTCTCCTCCTGGTGAGACGTGCCCGGAACACCTCACCAGGGAGGCGCCCTGGAGGCATCCGAAACAGATGCCCCAGCCACCTCATCTGGCTCCTCTCAATGTGGAGGAGCAGGAGCTCTACTCTGACCTCCTCCCAGATGACCAAGCTTCTCACCTTATCTCTAAGGGAGAGCCCGGACACCCTGCGGTGGTAAAACTCATTTCGGTCGCTTGTATCCGGGATCTTGTTCTTTCGGTCATGACCCACAGCTCGTGACCATAGGTGAGGATAGGAACGTAGATCGACCGGTAAATTGAGCGCTTCGCCTTTCGGCTTAGCTCCTTCTTTACCACAACGGACCAATACAAAGTCCGCATCACTGCAGATGCTGCACCGATCTGCCTGTCGATCTCCCGTTCCATTCTTCCCTCACTCGTGAACAAAACCCCAAGATACCTGAACTCCTCCACTTGGGACAGGATCTCATCCCCGACCTGGAGAGGACACACCACCCTTTTCCAACTGAGGACCATGGTCTTAGATTTGGAGGTGCTGATTCTCATCCCAGCCGCTTCACACTCGGCTGTGAACCGCTCCAGTGAGAGTTGGAGATCACGGCTTGATGAAGCCAACTGAACCACAAAAAGCAGAGATGCAATACTGAGGCCACCAAACCAGACCCCCTCTATGCCTCGGCTGCGCCTAGAAATTCTGTCCATAAAAGTTATGAACAGAATCGGTGACAAAGGGCAGCCTTGGCGGAGTCCAACCCTCACCGGAAACGAGTCTGACTTACTACTGGCAATGCGGACCAAACTCTGACACCGGTGGTACAGGTACTGAACAGCCGGAGAGTTCGGTACCCCATACTCCCGAAGCACCCCCCACAGGACTCCCCGAGGGACACGGTCGAACTCCTTCTCCAAGTCCACAAAACACAGACTGGTTGGGCGAACTCCCATGCACCCTTGAAGACCCTGCCGAGGGTGTAGAGCTGGTCCACTGTTCCATGGTCAGGACGAAAACCAGCACCCGTCTGCCAATCCAGAGGCACTGTCCTTGATGTCCACGTGATGTTGGCATGTCAACCAGGACAGCCCCACAACATCCAGAGCCTTTAGGAACTCCGGGCGAATCTCATCCACCCCCGGGGCCTTGCCACCGAAGAGGTTTTTAACCACCTCGGTGACTTCAACCCCAGATATAGGAGAGCCCGTGACCATAAAGCAGAAAGCTACTGACTCAAACCGAAAACAGTGCAGTCAATCAACAGGCTATCATACATATCAACGAGGGGGTTTTAGGAACTCACAACGACCCAGAGATAGAGATCAAGCGCCATTTTTACAGCTGTTGTGTGTGCAATAGAGGAGCAAAACAAAACTGATAAAGAAATTGAAGAGAAGGTAAGAAAACTTATATAAAAGAACTTGATGAAAGGACAGCAACAGTGGCAGAAAAGTTGAACAGAAAAGCAGAGGCAAGTAGGTTTGAGAAATGAAAAGAAAAAGGCAAGCAAAGGAAGGGGACAGGAAGACTGCAAAGAAGAAAAGAAGGTTATGGTAAGTAGGGATAAGAAGTAACTAAAACCAAACGGCCTGCAACGTCGGTTGGTGCCTTTTGGTGATATGCGTTCGGCTGTATGTACTGGGCTAAGTGAGTGGCGTGAATGCTAAATGTCTAAAAGATGTAAAAGTACGGTGTTAAACAAAATAAAGATGGGAGTATAATTCGGTCCAGCCGATTAAGTGGAGAAATTAGGAAAATTGAGGATAAAATAATAAATAAATAAAATAATTGGGGATTGTTTTGATCAGATAGGAAATAGTAACAATGTGTAGGTATAGGAAAAGGAAATGATAGAAGATGAGGATATTTTCGATTTTAGATTCCGGCTCCAAACGATTCTCGATTCAGATTCTTTTAGGGTGCTGGGTCAAAGAAGTTTACACATGAGGATATTTTTCCTCCTATTTAAAGGGCCGTAATGTAAATTTGCTTGGTTTCTAAAAAGGGTCTGGTTGAGACAGGTGCTGTGGTGGGGTAAGTTAACCAATTTCGACATCTTCAGACATGCAAACACCAAAGGCATGAAAAAGATGACAAAAAAAAAAAAAACACTGTAGGGGGGTACGGGGGTATCCCCCGGGCCCCCGCAGAGATTTTTTTTTTTTCATTTTAACAAATTAAATGTAGCCCTCAAAGGCAGTACTCACAAAACCGTTGAACCCTCAGTTCACTGGGGAAAAGAAACCCAAACCGATTGTCATAGGAACGCGCCCTCAAAATGCTTCAGTAGGCACATCGACTGGATCCCGTAGCGTCGAAGCGGCAGCCCGGTGGCGTTGAGCAGGCAGGACCCGTGGCTTTGAAAGAGTAAATCCGTTCGCGTTGAAAACAGTCAAAAATCCGTTCGCGTGGAAAACAGTCAAAAATCCGTTCGCGTGGAAAACAGTCAAAAATCCGTTTGCGTCGAAAAACCAGCTCCAGACCCCCCAAAAAAACTCTCCTTTTTCCCGCCGCATCTCCCGCTCTTCCTCCCCACGACCCACCTCCTTCCCCCAATCCCATTGGACGCACCACCCCTTCAATCAATCATTAAAACAAAAAAAAACCCTGAAATGTTCACAGACCCCTCGGAACGCAGGACACCCCAGTATCCATCCACACAAAGAACCAAACAAACTTTTAACTAGTTTTCACAACAGCAATTCAAACAAATACAGTTCAACACATTTTAGTCAGTACACTACACTCTCCCCCCACAAAAAAAAATGGTCATGCCCTCATGACATGTATAACAACATAACCTTTTATGAACAGGATAAACACTCCCCTCTCAAACCAATCCACTTATAAAAAGTGCTCTTGTACCTCAAAGGTGATGGAGATAAGCCATCTGTCTTATCATCAACCTTAGCTAGAGAGACAGTATGAGTACTAACTGCCACAGAGCTTGGACTCCCTAACAAGTCATAGGTTAGTCGGCTAGGAACCCTTTTCAGTCTTTGAGGCCGTCGTGCCTCGTCTGAACTCTCTGTAACACTGTCTTGTCTTGCAGTTGTTACATCGAATGTCTGTGCTTCAGTGTCCCTTCCAGTATCAACAGTACTTTCAAAAGTCTCATCTTGCACTACGGATCCATCGTCATCTGTTGCCGCAGATGCCTCAACTGTAACCTCATCCATCTCTTGGTTAATTGGAGGGACAACTTGATCCAAATCCATGCTGACAGGTTCTGATTGAACAGTTTCCTGAGCTTCCGGTTGTCTTGACTCACATATGGAGTGATAATCATACCACACACCCATTTCATCCTCTTCTGAGTCAGATGCAGACTCAATCTTTTCAACATGATCAAGCGCTGGTACACCAGAAAGATTACAGTTTTCAGCCCTCTTTGCTTTGAGTCTTTTGCTGGCTCTCCTTTTGCGTTGAAGTGTATCTTCGTTCTTTTCCACATTCAATTTCACTTCCTGTCCAATGGGCAGAATGTGATTTCGGTGCAATACTTTGTTAGAGCCTTGTCCGTTCTCTGGCTTCAACTTGAACACAGGCAAACCAGGGAGTTGACTCTCCACAACGTATGGTGTAGCTTTCCAACGATCAGCTAGCTTGTGTTTTCCTTGCAGTCCAAGATTTCTGATTAACACCCTGTCACCAGAAACTAATGGACAGAAACGAACTCTCTGATCGTAGCGTTGTTTGTTCCCTTCATTTTTTTTTCTAGCCATGCTCTCGGCGAGCTGGTAGGCAGTCTGTAATTCTCGTTTCATGTTTTTGACGTATTTCAGATAGGACTTGGTGGATGTACCATCACTTGAGACTGCAAATGCCACATCTACTGGCAGTCTAGCCTCTCGACCGAACATGAGAAAATATGGCGAGTGGCCTGTTGACTCATTTAGCGTGCAGTTGTATGCATGCACCAGCTGACTGATGTATTTACTCCATTTACTTTTGTCCTGTGCATCAAGAGTACCGAGCATGTTGAGAAGAGTTCTATTGAAACGCTCAGGTTGCGGGTCACCCTGCGGGTGGTAGGGTGTGGTTCTAGACTTCTTTATACCAAGCATACTCAACAGTTCATGAATGAGGCGGCTCTTGAAATCTCTGCCTTGATCCGAGTGTACTCGCTTCGGTAGACCATAGTGGACAAAATATTGTTCCCACAGGACCTTAGCAACTGTTGACGGCTTTTGATCCTTAGTCGCAAAAGCTTGAGCATAACGTGTGTAGTAATCTGTAACTACAAGCACATTACAAATGTTTCTGGAGTCAGGCTCAATTGTCAAGAAATCCATACAGACAAGATCCATCAGCCCCTCACTGGTAAGATGTGACAACTCAGCAGCTCTCTTGGGCAGCGTTTTTCTCTGAATACACCTTGGACAATTTTTACAATACGTCTCAACCTGTGTTTTCATACGAGGCCAGTAAAATCTCTCTCGCACCAACCCATAGGTTTTGTCAAACCCAAGGTGACCTGACTGGTCATGCAAAGACTGAAGAACAGTTTCTCTGAACTTCTGTGGGAGTAAGAGTTGTTGTCGAACTGGTTTGTTGGGAGGCTTACTGATTTGGTACAGTACAGAGTCCTTGACCTTTAACTTTTCCCAGTCTTTTAACAACAATGACACATCCGGATCTTTTCGTTTGTTAGCCCGGTCCGCAAAGTTCTGCACAACAGCACACCACACTTCTCCGATGCATGGGTCTTCCTGCTGAGAATGTGAGATGTCAGCTAAAGACATTTGGGGCAGTGGCTGAGTGCTTACAGATAACACACTACAATAAGCTCTGGGTACAGCATGCTTGGATGAGCCCAGGAGATCCACAGCTCTGCAACGGTGAGGATGAGGTGTTCTAATTGACGACATGTGACAGACAGCTTGGACGCTGGTAGTAGACATGGACACTTCCTCTTCACCAGACACATCGCTGTCAGCATGAGGACGCCGTGACAATGCATCTGCATCAATGTTTTGTTTTCCAGAGCGATATTTCAGGCTGAAATCATACATTGATAGCTCCGCTAACCATCTATGTCCTGTTGCGTCCAACTTAGCAGTGGTTAAGACATATGTTAACGGGTTATTGTCTGTGTGAACCTCAAACTTGACTCCGTAGAGATAATCATGCAGCTTGGTAGTGACAGCCCATTTTAAAGCCAGAAATTCAAGTTTATGGGTGGGATAATTTTTTTCTGACGGAGAGAGGCTCCTACTTACAAATAACCGGGCGCAAACCTTCTCCTTGGTCCTGATAGAGGACACCTCCTAAGCCTTCTCTACTTGCATCAACATGCAGAACATAAGCCAGATTTGGGTTTGCGATTGCTAGGACAGGTGATTCTGTAAGACTGACCTTTAATTTCTCAAAAGCTTTCTCAGTCTTCATTCCACCTTGCCCCAAACGGCTCTGAGGGGTGGTACCACTCTGTTTTTGAGTTCTCTTTCTCTTTGTTGTTCTTTTCCATTTTAGTCTTTCCTCCTGGCCTTCCAGTCACAATGCAGCCCTGCAGTAGCTGGTTGAGCGGATGACAGACTTTGGAAAAATCTTTCACAAACCGTCGGTAGTATCCGCAAAACCCAAGAAAAGAACGGAGAGCAGTGATGTTCTCTGGGCGTGGCCACGACTTCACAGCTTCGATCTTTGAAGGATCAGTAGCAATGCCATTGCTAGAAACGACATGCCCAAGATAGGTTACAGAGGGACAGCAGAACTGACATTTATCCAAAGATAATTTAAGTCCCTCTTCCTTTAATCTGTCAAGCACTTTAAGAAGGCGCTGCTCATGTTCCTCCATTGTTCTCCCGAAAACAATGACATCATCAAGGTACACTAACACTTCCAGCAGATTCATATCACCCACCGTCCTTTCCATGATACGCTGAAACGTGGCTGGTGCTCCGCAGATGCCTTGTGGCATTCTCTCAAATTGATAAAATCCTGCCGGACAGGTAAATGCCGTTTTTTCTTTGTCAGCATCACATAAAGGGATCTGATAGTAGCCACTTCGGAGATCAAGCACGCTGAACCATTTGCTACCACTCAGGCATGTCAGGGCATCCTCCACACGTGGGACTGTATACTGGTCAGGAATTGTTCTCCTATTTAATGTCCTGTAATCCACGCACATACGTATGGTCCCATTTTTCTTGCGGACCACAACGATAGGTGACGCATAGGGGCTTCTAGACTCTGAAATTATTCCAGCTTCTTTCAAATCATTTAAATGTTTTCTCACATCCTCCAAATCCTTTGGAGGTAAGCGTCTAGAGCGTTCTCTGTATGGTTTGTCCTCCGTCACTCGAATGCTGTGTTTTGTGCTCTTTGCACAACCAACGTCAAACTCACTACAGGAGAAAACCTCTTTCCTTTCCATCATTCTCTGACACAGCCTCTCCTTCCACTCAGGAGGCACAGGACAATCTGCAAAGTTGAAAGACGAGGGGGATAGTTAAGATGTGGACGGCTTAGAGGACTTCTTTTCAGGGACTGCATTTATTACATCCACCCTGTGCAAATGAGCAATTTGCATACCACGTTTCAATGTCACAGAATGATTTGATACATTTCCCAAAGTTACTGTGATACGACGACAATGAACAGCGCTTGCTTTATCAACAACAGGCATCACTAACAGTTCTTCAGGGAAGTAACCCTCCTCTGGGCGTTCTACAAGAACAGCCTGCCCAGAAACCCCCCCCACAAATTTTGGCACGCCAACCTCTTTTGCAACGCCACCAGGAGACAGCACTAAGGGCTTCTCTCGAGTGAACCAGACTGTTCCTCTTTTTAGGTCAGCTGTGTCATCTGGGGTGCTCCGAAACTTCTCATAAGCCTCTTTTATTGCGGGGTGAACAGACATGTTATGTAAGAAATTATCTCCGTTTTGTGTCTTGCAGGAATGAAATAAGCTCCGAACTATGGAAGTGTTTGTGCCAACCACAATAGAAATCTCACCTTTCATGGCTGGGTCTGGACACACAAGCACAAGTGTTTCTATGGTCTTAGCTACACCCACTACATCTCCAGCAAACTCAAGTGTCAAACACATATAACCATCATATGGATATCGGTCTACACTGAGGCCCCAAATCTCCAATCACTCAATCGGGGTCAAGGGCAGGTGTTTCAGATACTTGTCATAAAAGGAGCGGTACAGCAGGGTAACTTGAGACCCACTATCAAGCAAAGCTTTGGCGTAGATGCCCTCAACTTGTACAGGAACAACAGAACTAGGTCCAATTAAACCCTCTGGCAAATCAGCCTTGCTTTCTTTTAGCCTATCACACTTTGTGGAACGTGTTCTCTCCAGAGCATCAGGCCGTTCCTTTACTGAGCTCCTGGAAAGTTTCCCATCAGCTGTTTTGCTTTCAGGAGACGCTTATTTACTTTTCGGAGATTCTCTGGGTTTTCACACTCTCGCTGAAAATGACCATCTTCACCACATTTGTAGAAAAAAACATCTGCACCATATTGAAATCTGGGAATTCTCTCTTTCCCACTTGCATATTTTACAGCAGCTTTTTGAGTGTGGTTCTGGATTGCATGCTGTGGTGGACTTTCTGATGTGGCGACAGAGACAGATAGCAGACGTGCAATATCACTTTTAAGCCCCTGAATTTCCTTCTTCAGACTCTCTATGGCATGGTCGGTCTCCACTCCAACAGCTACTGATGGTGCAGACTCTGGTTGTTTTGACACCACTGACGCCGTAGCACAACCTGCACACTTAACCGCAGATGAAGAAACAACATTCTTCACTGTTTCTCTTTCAAGAACCATCCCCTCTTCTTCTCTTACCTCACGAAGGAGCTCTGTGAAGCTTGGAGCGGGCTTTAGCTTGTAAGTCATCCTTATACGAAGTGCAGCAAAATCATGAGTGAGAGCACCTCTAGCAATTTGCTCGATGCGTGTCCTGTTCATGTCAGTGACGTCGATCCCACCTTTCCGATGAACAGCGTGCAGCAGTTTGTCTAACCTGAGTAAGTATCCTGACAACTTCTCAGTTTCTTGCTGGAATGTGTTACAGAACTTTACCATGATATCTGCTGCACTATCTGTGGTCCCAAAAGCTGTTTCTAGGGCCTTAAGATACTCATTGGCAGTGGCACTGCGGTTAGTGGCTCTTAAACCCCGGACAATATCTGCTGCAGGCCCTTTGAGACTTTCAGCGATTCTCTGTTTCTCGACAACATCAGAACATTGCCACTCATCCAGCAGGTGGGTGGTCTGTTCCGCCCAAGAGTCATACTCCTCTTCTCCAGGTAGCGTTGGCTTTATGCCCGAGAAGAAGCGAAGTTTACGATAGCATTGTCCGTCCATAGGCGGGGCTTGACATTTTTCCACAAGCAAAGAGATGGCATTGACAAGCTCTGTGTTCAAGTCAGGAACAGCGGGTGGGGCAGGCGTGGTCTTAAGCAAACCTGTCACATCATCTAAAGTCTTTCCTTCACTGGCTAAGAATGATACTAGCTTGGATTGGAAACCTCTTTTGTCACTAGTCACATGGAAAGTCTGAAAATCAGGGACACTTACTACCCACAAGTCTGACGGGTCCCCAGCAACCAACTGTTCAGGTAAGTCAGTTTTAGTCATGTCATCTGTGGTCTCAACTAATACGGACTGATTGTTGTTTGTGCGTGTTAGACACCGTCCTCTGATTTTAGTGCGACCAGAAATTTTAACTTCATCAAGTACCTTATAAATGTTCTCATCAGTAACATCAAGAGAAACCCCACTAAGCACAATCGAATTCTTAACATCAATACCTTTGTCGTCACACCATTTGATTATTTGTTCGGACTCCATGTTTTGTTTTGAGTTTTTTTTTTTTTCTTTACTCACAAATACACTAGTGAACAATCCCGGACGAGCCCCCACATGTAGCCCTCAAAGGCAGTACTCACAAAACCGTTGAACCCTCAGTTCACTGGGGAAAAGAAACCCAAACCGATTGTCGTAGGAACGCGCCCTCAAAACGCTTCAGTAGGCACAGCGACTGGATCCCGTAGCGTCGAAGCGGCAGCCCGGTGGCGTTGAGCAGGCAGGATCGTGGCTTTGAAAGAGTAAATCCGTTCGCGTTGAAAACAGTCAAAAATCCGTTCGCGTGGAAAACAGTCAAAAATCCGTTCGCGTCGAAAAACCAGGTCCAGACCCCCCAAAAAAACTCTCCTTTTTCCCGCCGCATCTCCCGCTCTTCCTCCCCACGACCCACCTCCTTCCCCCAATCCCATTGGACGCACCACCCCTTCAATCAATCATTAAAACAAAAAAAACCCTGAAATGTTCACAGACCCCTCGGAACGCAGGACACCCCAGTATCCATCCACACAAAGAATCAAACAAACTTTTAACTAGTTTTCACAACGGCAATTCAAACAAATACAGTTCAACACATTTTAGTCAGTACACTACATAAACAATCTTGAAGACTCTGAAGTGTGTAATAAGGCAAAAAGAAAAAAAAATTCTTCATGCAGAAAAACTTTACACCGCTCAAGTACATGATGTACAAATTTAAGATTAAAATTAAATTTGCCTCATTTCTTTGCTTTTTTGTTCTCGCCTCCAGCTTGAGCCAGGTCCATCTCCACCTGCACCTGATGCCTGCTTCAAGCGGTGTCACATAAATAGCATCCTCCTCTTTAAGCACTGTCATTCTGGAAAAGAACTGACTAAAATCATTGTCTGTTTCACTTCATTTGTCACTATTACCAACTTCAAAGGCTAATCCCAAATGTATCCTCCAGGAAAATATTAAGTACAATATTTTTCCGTTTTTATTGGCCATTTCTGAATTAAAAATTAGTTAATTTTGTGTTGACATAATCCCTAACATTGCGCCGTCGCTTTAACGCCATTAAACATTAACAGCCGTAAACTAATGAATTAGATAATTGCCGGCGCGTTTCCCAATTAATAAAAAATGTACTAGCGGATGAACTCTTACGTGTGCGTCGCGGTTCCGCTGGGACCACAACCAGGGCCACAACCCGCAGCACTTCAACGCGAAAATACAAAAGACCAGGGGCCTCATGTACATAGACTTGTGTGGATTTCCTCCTAAAACATGGCGTACGCTCAAATCCAGAAAATGCCGTACGCACAAAAATATTCAGATGTATGAAACTCTGCGTACTCATGAATCCAAGCACATTTCCTTCGTACATTCCAATCAATGTAGAAATGAGCGCACATGCTGGAGTAGCCGACTCCTCCCTGTCCACGCCTACATTTGAATATGCAAATCATATGTAAATGAACCCTGCATCTGAGATGCCCATCTCTGCATGATCAGAAAAAAAGGAAAATGAGCAAGGTAATGAAGAAAAAAAAAAGATTCTGAATGTGAAGTTGCTCAATGAAGTGGAGGCACGCAAGAAAATCCTCTTTGGCACGCTGTCCTACAGGGTTAACAACACGCGAAAGAGGAGTGAATGAGATGGCTCGTGTGCAGCTGTCAATGCTGTGGAGACAGAATAGCGCGCACACGCTGAACTAAAAAAGAAGTGGTCAGACATTAAGGTGGATGTGAATCTATCAACAGACAAAATGAATGTGAACCTTGTTTGGAAGTTCTTCAGTATCTGAGGGTTTCCATGTGCCACATCTGCTACAGCTGTCCATTGAATAGGATAGAGTGAGCTGTGTTACCACAAAGTAGACCATGACTTGAGAATATCTTTGGACACAGTGGCAGATGTATTTTCTGGTTTTACCTCATACTTCAAATATAGAGACAAGAACATTAGGGTCAAGAAGGACTGCAGTGCTCATATTCATGCAGTCACATATTTCCCAAACTGGAAGTATGGCTGCATCTTGTTCTGTCCTGTATTTGTTTATTTGGGCTTTCCAAAACCATTGCCCTGACCTGTTGGTATCTGTAGCTTTTGTCCAAGTTAAGGGCTCATGGCCTTCTGACATAGACAACAATTAGCTCCATAAACAAACAAAATAACAAAAACAGCAAAAAAAAGAATTATAGACCTATTCTCCTTTTGCAGCATACTTGGAACAAGAGTTTAGAGAGGAAAAAAAGGATGACAGCACATGAGATGATGTCATCTGTCATCTTTTCATTTATGTTTAGCAGTGCTACCAACTTGCAGTAGCTTCATCTGATATAATGAAACGTTTTATTATACAGCATATCCAATATTGGTGTCAGGGAGGCGATATTCTTGCCTGTTTGTCTGTTTGCCAGCTGGATCGCTTATAATTTGAAGGACCTAGTTAATGGTGAGAACATTTGTACTTATTCCATAGTTCTGGATTTTAAAATGATATCTGCAGAAACAAACTCTCCCAAAATTGAATCAGTAGTAATTTTAGGCTTGTTTTCTGATGAAATATTTTATTTTCAGCCAGATTTTGGCCCGCCAACAGTTTGGACACATCAGCCTGTCACGGCCTGTATATGGCAGAAGGCGAGGACATTTCCTGATTGAACTTCTATGTATTCTGCGGTGTAATTGTTGCCTATATTCAAAGTGTGGATGTATTTTTTTTCTATACAACAATGAGTGAAAAGTGATTGTGAAACATGTTGGAAGGTTTGTTGTCCAAAAAAAAATTCCCTTGAAATGCCTCCTTGAGGAATGAAGATATAGACATGTCATGCAACATGACATGTTACGTCGTTTTATGTCCCAAAAGTGCAGCTGATCTTCACCAACATTTAGGAGTACATCCCTATTTATGCCCAAGTATACCTCTTCAAATATCAGAACAATCAGACCTGTATTGATGATTTTATTGCAGTGTTTCCACATCAGCAAGGTAGCGCATCCCTTATCAGGAAGTGCTTTGAAGATTAATTTCTGCATTTATACACAGCTTTCATCCGCTCAATTTTGTATTCATTACACCACAAATGCCTCTAAGATGTCACAATAGAGTTCCTATAGATCAAAATGCGTTAATGTAGGTGACTGTGTGATAGACGCGGACTTTGACTGCAGGCTGTTATAATGTCAGATGACCCATGACAAGAGTCTCTCCGGCCAAAAAAGGTTACGTCATTTAATGTCCCAAAGCTCTGACCGAAATTCTGCAAACTTAACTAGTGCATTACCACCACCCATTGATCTGTAATAATGGCTGTATCATTCAGCTATACTAATAGTAACACATGACGCATGAAGCATAGTCAATCTGCATATAGACACATGGTTTAACACACACCCTATATATACAGTGTGTATGCACAGTCAAAAACTACAACAAAACATCTGAAATTTACTGCACGGTGTTTTCTAAAGTTATAAGTGAGCTGAAATATCCACCTTTGGTCAGACAGTGCCAGACTAATACTACAATTCATGAAAGCTGTTGTTTTTGTTCGTCTAAATGTAAACAAGAGTAACGCGCCGTTGCCTTCATGGTAACGACAACCTTCCCAAAATGGTGGCCACATAGACACGACAATCAGCCGGGCTGGCTTATCTAGTGTTTATACCTAAGCCCGGGAAGCCCAATAGAAGATGTTGTGTGAGGTCATGTGACTTTCTTGTGTCGTTTGTTTGGTGAACTAGACTCAACCGTCACTAGCACTTAAACTGAATTGGCGCAAACAGTGCCCGTTTGCGAAAGTCAAAGTCGTAGTATCGTTTCCAAAATAGTTGATAAATAAGCAATAATTGATCAATAAAAGTAGCAAGCGACATTTAGATCATGGTAACGGAGTAAAAGTACCGTTACTTTACTTTACTACTACTACAGAGGACTTCAGGAGTACTTTCCACCTTGATGTGTCTGAAAACAAAGGTATGGTGAGTGCTGTGCTGTACCAGCACAGTCCTCAAGGGAGGAAGATCTTTTGTTTCAACTCTGGATCTTTAGACCCTGCTGAAAAAGGCCAAACACATTCACAAGAGGAATGTCAGCAATTGCGAAAGCCCTGACTGGCACATCTCACATAGCAACACGGTGCGACATAGACATACATACCAACCATGTGGTAACATCATTCCTGAACGGTAAAAGATACACATTCTCACCCAAAACTAGGGTTGGGTATTGTTTGAATTTGAACCATTCCGTTTCCGATTCCTTATTTCGGTTCCGGTTCCAAACGATTCTCGATTCCGATTCTTTTAGGGTGCCGGGTCAAAAAGGTTTGCATGGTTTAAATAAAGGGTGTCTAAATTATGAACATCCATTTTCTTAGCAGCCCACAGCATAAACTAAAATGAACATTTGACTCGACGTTCTTTATAACCAGTATCAATATCAAATCTATGAACTAAAAGGCAATGTGTGTGGACCTAACCCAATTGACTTAATATTCATTGACTAATGTTTCAGCATTAAATAATTAAATAATTTTACCATGGTTTAGATGGGAAGAGAAATGGAGTAGGGGTTATTAAAAGGAAGAGTTAGCTAAGAATGTCTTGGAAGTGAAAAGAGTATCAGATCGAGTGAAATTGAGGGTGTTATGTATAATGTGATAAGCGGCTATGCCCCACAGGTACGATGTGACCTAGAGGTGAAAGAGAAATTCGAGAAGGAGTTCTGAGCATCCCAGACAGAGAGACAGTCATGATTGGTGAAGGAAACGGGTGATGAAGAAGTGTTGGGTAAGTACGGCATCCAGGAAAGGAACTTGGAGGGACAGATGGTGGTAGACTTTGCAAAAAGGATGGAAATGGCTGTAGTGAACACTTTTTTCCAGAAGAGGCAAGAACATCGGGTGACCTATGTTGTGGATAATGGGATGACTTACTTCTCTCATCCTGTTTACAATTTGTGCTTTGTCTTTTGTCTTTGTTTCTCTCTCCCCTCTAGAAACTTTGTTCTGTTCGACTGATCGACTCTCATTCTCAATAAACTTTAATTATAATACTAAGAAACTGCAGTGGAAGCTTAGAAACTCCACCGTGACACAGTAAAACTGTTCTGACATAAAAGGGATACATATCTTCCATTCTGCTTGACCTAACAGCCGAACAGGACCAAAAAAAAAAAAAAAAAAAAAAAAAGGACCATAGGGTGACCTACAAGAGCGGAGGTAGAAACACGCAGGTGGATTACATCTTGTGCAGACGATGTAATCTGAAGGAGGTTATCAACTGTAAGGTAGTGGTAGCAGAAAGTGTGCCTAGATAGCATAGGATGGTGGCGTGTAAGTTGACTCTGGTGGGGGGGAGGAAGATTAAGAAGACAAAGGCAGAGCAGAGAACCATGTGGTCGAAGGTGAGAAAGGAAGAGTGTTGTGTGGTGGAAGAGGTGACACAGGCTCTCGGTGGACAGGAGGAGCTCCCAGAAGACTGGACCAATCCAGCCAACGTGATCAGAGAGACAGGCTGGAGAGTACTTGGTGTATCTTCTGTCAGGAAAGGGGAGAAGGAGACTTGGTTGTGGAACCTCACAGTACAGGAAATCATACAAGGAAAGAGGTTAGCTAAGAAGAAGTGGGACAATGAGAGGACCGAGGAGAGGCGAAAGGAATACATTGAGATGTGACGTAGGGCAAAGGTAGAGGTGCAAACGAGGGATATGATGGCATGTATGCCGGGTTGGACACTAAAGAAGGATAAAAGGATCTATACAGGTGGGCCAGACACACAGGCAAATCATTGTATTCTGTTTTTATTTATGTTTAACACAACGTCCAAACTTCAATGGAATTGGAGTTGTATGTGGGCAGCAGAACAGTGGTGAGGTGTGCTGTAGGTGTGACAGAGGAATTTAAGGTGGAGGTGTGACTGCATCAGGGTTCAGCCCTGAGCCACTTCCTGTTTGCAGTGGTGATGGATAGGCTGACAGATTAAGTTAGACTGGAATCCCCGTGGACCATGATGTTTGCAGTGAAAGCAGGGACCAGGTGGAAGAACAGCTAGAAATATGGAGGCATGCATTGGAAAGGAGAGGAGTGAAGATTAGCCGAAGTAAAACCAAATATATGTGCATGAATTAGAGGGGTGGAGGGGGGAGAGTGAGGCTACAGGGAGAAGAGATAACAAGGGTGGAGAACTTTAGATACTTGGCGTCAACAGTCCAGAGCAATGGTGAGTGTGGTAAGGAAGTGAAGAAATGGGTCCAAGCAGGTTGGAACGGGTGGAGGAAGGTGTCAGGTGTGTTATGTGACAAAAGAGTCTCTGCTAGGATGAAGGGCAAAGTTTATAAGACAGTAGTGAAACCAGCTATGATGTACGGATTAGAGACTGACACTGAAGAGACAACAGGAAGCAGAGCTGGAGGTGGTGGAAATGAACATGTTGAGGTTCGCTCTAGGATTGACCAGGTTGGATAAAATTAGAAATGAGCTCATCAGAGGGACAGCCAAGGTTAGATGTTTTGGAGCACAAAGTTAGAGAGAGCAGACTTCGATGGTTTGGACACGTCCAGAGGAGAGACCGTGAGTATATTGGCAGAAGGGTGATGAGGAAGGAGTTGCCAGGAGAAGAGAGCTAGAGGAAGACCAAAGAGAAAGTTGATGGATGTCGTGAGGGAAGACATGAGGGCAGTTGGTGTGAGAGAGGAGGATGCAGGAGATAGGTTTACATGGAAAACGATGACACGCTGTGGCAACCCCTAACGGGACAAGCTGAAAGGGAAAAGAATAATAATTAATGTTTCAGCTAAAAGTTAAATATAGCATTGTTAAAATAGTTATTTGGGACTGTTTCATTCTTCAAATGTTTTATATGTGCAAATTTTAACTTGACTTTTGTTTTAAAGCTTGTAGCCTTTTATTTTGAAGGGTACGCACTGGAACTCAGCATTTTGGCACAAAAAGTAACTTAAACATGGCATATATATATATATATATATATATATATATATATATAATTATTTTTTTAATGGATGGAACCAAATGCTATAAAACGCTGATTCCTTCCCTACCCACCGATGAGGCACAAGGTTAGTGTTTGTGATACTGTGAGACAATGTTTATGTGAATTGTGACCCAATTCATTGTGATGTAAAGTTGCTACGGTGAAGTTTTAGCCCAATGTTCAGTTGTTTTTTGTTTTTAGTCATCGGCGCTTATGTTGGTTTGAAGACTAAAATAAACACTTAAAAACCATCAGTGCAAAAGTCAAGCAAGCGTTTACCTTGTTTGCTATCTCAATGTTTGCATAGACGCATTTCACTCACCCAGTGGAGTGAGAGTTGACTTCACTGAAGCTCCGCGCGGTTTAGGCTGAGGCTCGGAGCGCGTCAGACGCTAGACATCGTGAAAGCCTCCTTTGTACAATATATTATTATTCCCAGTGTTGCACTGAGGCGATTGGTCATTCATTTTAACAAAGTTAAAATACACTTTTCTCGCCGACATTGAGCACAAGCACGTCATCGTGCGCGTTCTTCGTTGGTTTACACCGCTTCTTCGTTGTTTTTCGCCACTTCTTCTTCGCAGGTGGAAGACTAGGCATTGAAACTGGGAACCGACATTTTTTTTTCCGGGAGAACCGGAACGTTAGTCCCGCTTCCAATCTTAAAATAATCTTAAACTCACTGAGATGTTAAGACAAGCTAACCTACATTTCCCAACCAATACACAAGCTAACTTACCAGGCTTACTAGGAAACGATGATGACACAGTACACAATTGTGAGGCAGCCATGGAAGATGAATTGGCATAATCAGAATACAAAGCACACCACAAGAAAACCCAGACATGACAGTTTATAGACGGCCACACTCACTTCGACTGAGACGCGGGACATGTAGTCGTGTTATATGCATTCAGGACACCAAACATAGGAGAAGAGAATGTATTTTCAATCCTAGAAGCAGAAAAACTACCACCACCACACTCGGCAGAACTCCATGAGTTCCATCGGGCATGTCAACTAGTGGAAGGTAAGACTGTAAACATATCCACAGACTCGGCCGATGTCTGCAGGGCACTGCTTGTAGACATGGGTGCATGGCAAAGAACTGACTTCCTGACGACCACAGGCACACTAGTGAAATACCACAAATTGCTACTGGAACTGGCAGAATCAGTAAAATTACCTAAAGCAGTCTTGCTCATCAAAGTAGCAGGCCACTCCAAAGCGTATACAGTTGAAGAACATGGTAATGTCAGTGCCGACTTAGAAGCCAAGCAGGCTCATGACTATCAAACCACACCTAGGCCACAACTGCTGTGTAAAATAGTAGACAATTCGCAAACACAAAGAGGATCAGCAGAAATAAAAGAACTCCAAGAGGCAGCTGTCTCAACCAAAAAACAACAATGAAAAGAGAAAGGAGCAACCAAATCAGAGATCGAGGGAATTTGTAGATCGCAGGAAGGGACAAAAGTAGCTCCTGGTGGCTTACTCCAAATTTTGCATTTCGAAAAGAACTGTGTCCGTACCATTGATCTGTCAACTTGCAGTTTTTCATATAGGTTTCCAAATAGGGTACATAGAGCTCACACATACATCATCTTTGTGTTTCTGTATCATGTCTGTTAAGGCCACCTCAACAGGGGGAGTTGATAGAAATTACTGGCTGCACGCTTACACAGGACTGCATACACGTTTTGTTTGATACATCCCTTTACAGATACACACCCAGCTCTTCTCACAAACATTGTTGCATTACACTTAGTCGCGCAGATACAAGATCTGCACAAAATATCAACAGAGGGTACGTTGGGAAGTTCACTCCAGGTGTGCTCTCTGTGCCCTGGAACGTTCGGAAACTCAGGCCATTGTTGGAGTGTGCCGTTCAGTACAGGCAGAACTGATGCATTCAATATGGTGGACATACTGAAGTATCCCTGCCAATGGCCAACACATTCATTACAAAATGTATAGAAAATAGAGCGCGCTCTGTCTTTGAGTAATGCAATCTCGGTGCAGAGTGAGTGCGTCGGACGGAATTTTCGAACGTACAGACAACGCAGCCAAGCTAGGATTGGTCCGAGACTGCATTATGTCACAACAGGAAGCAGTCTTCCGACTATGAGAGACTATGATGGAAAAACGTCCGGGGTCTTTTACGCTCGGAGCTAATCGCGCTGAGGAAGCGCTGAACTTTCACCAACCTTATTGTTTGACTGTATTTTCAAATAAATTGTTAAACTTTTCATCCAGCCTAATCATTGAAGAATCACCTCGACCAGCATAAAAGAACCGGGTAATAGAGGTTTGAATGCTCGCCTGGCTAAACCCGGGCCACGGCCTTTCTTTGTTCTCTTTTTACCTCTAACAGAATCAAAGCATTATTTGTTCAAAAATTTGTTTTTTTACATGGAATTTTTCATGAACAGCACCAGCAGTGAGCCGAAGTTCCACTGTATATAGAACGTGTCAGAACGTCAACCAGCACGTCTACTAATAGAATTTCCGAGAGTTGTGACAGGATAACTTGTGGCTGCTTCACCATGACAACCCACCTGTTCACAATGACATTTCAAAAGGTGTAACAAGAAATTTCAAATAATCAGTACAGACAAAATTGATAGATGGTTGTGTGTGTGTAATGTGTTTGAAACTAACCACTTTCCACTTGTAGATGTCCAGGAATATGTGACTCGTATCCTTCTTTTTCTGGTACCTCAATGAAATCAGTGTCATCATCACAATCTTCAAATGATGAAGCCTTAATGTCAGAAGGAAATGTAATGCAATTAGTAAATGGAAAACAACATACAGTCTCCTGATGTAAGTCATTTGTTTTGCATTTTCATCTAAACAGATGGATAATGGTCTAAAATTATGGTTTGATACATTTGTATTACTTTGTGCAGACAGCTCCACCCACTGCCACCTGAAGTTTTTCCCTGAATGATATCCTCACGATATTCAGCTTCAGACATGCAAACACCAAAGGCATGAAAAAGGTGACCAAAAAAAACAAAACATTGCAGGGGGGTCTGCACGGCAATCCCCCGTGCGCCTGCAGGGAATTTTTTTTATTTTAACTAGACTTTACACCGATTTTATCGGGCTGATCGGTATCGGCCGATATTTAGCATTTTATGCTTTAATGTCATATTCGGATTGGCGAATATGACAAAGCATAAAAATAATTGCTAAATATCGGCCGATACCGATCAATGATGGCATTGATCGGCTCCGCAAAAGACATTTACTCCACGTCGCCGCATGCACAGTATATTTTAATCCAAATAATTTAATTTTTAGCCTTGTCGCGTCTTTTGACGTAGTACTGTAAATATCTGACGGCAAATTAAGTTATTTAAAAAAATAAAATAAAACAAAACATGTCGGCAGTGTGGTACAGACAACACGTCGGAGACAGGCAACACGTAATGCCCGCGGCACTGTCAGACTACTGGAATAAAATATTTTACCATCATTGGGCTTTATCTTGTCAACTCAAACTCAACACGTTACCGTGGCGACGACAACAAGAGTGGAGTGCGCTGACTTTGTATTATAAGGACAAAATGGGGAAAGACCTGTTGGTGGTCACCGGTGCTCAGGACAGGAGAGGACATTCGTTTAAGGCCTGCTTCAGGTATGTTCACGTACTTTTAATACGATACGGCTCACAAGCAGGCAATAAAATGTTATGTAGCCTAGCAAGCTAGTGGCACCACGAATGGTTGGACGTAAACATGCCACCGGTCTGTCGAATCATGCTCTAAAGTTTCGGTGTGGGTGAAGTAATTTAATTAAAAATAAAGTAATTTAATTGCAGTACGTTAGCACCCATTATTTCTGTCATGTATTGTTGGTTTGACCTGACTGATTAGAATACATGACCTGACGAGAGCAGTGATTTCCAACCAAGGAATACTTCCTGCCATCGAATAGAAGACCATCCATTTGTTCTGTCTGTCACTATGCCTCACTGGCATAAATAGAGGAACAAAGATACATTATTTATTGTAAATATAATTTTTGAGCAATTAAGTACACAAGTGTATACAGTAAATCAACAGGTCATTTAAATAGACACATTCCTCAATCTTGTGATCGGTTATCGTTTTTTTTCAAACTCGCTGATCGATGATCGGCCCCAAAAATCGTGATTGTGTAAAGCCTAATTTAAACATATATTAAGACATCTGAAGTACAATAAGGCGAAATTTAAAAAAAATTATTCACGCAGAAAAACATTTATTTACACCGCTCAAGTTCATGTTGATGTGCACATTTAAGATTAAAATTAAATTTGCCTAATTTCTTTGCCTTTTTGTTTTGGCCTTCAACTTGAGCCAGGCCCATCTCAACCTGCACCTGATGCCTACTTCAAGCTGTGCCACACGAATAGCATCCTCCTCTTTAAGCACTCTCATTCTGGAAAATAATTGACAAAAGACATTGTCTGTTTCACTTAATTTTTCACCATTACCAACTTCAAAGGCTAATCCCAAATGCATCCTCCAGGAAAATATTACCATATTTTCACGACCATAAGGCGCGCTTAAAAGTCTTAAATTTTCTCCAAAATGGACGGGGCGCATTATAATGCGGCGCGCCTTATGTGTGTACCGAGTTCCAAAATCTGTAAATGTTGTTGTGTGACTTTAATGAACGCTCCGCTTGACTGACTGAGAGCATTTCCTGCCGACGCTGCTTATATAGAGGAAGGCGGACGTGACTGAGGACAGCATTCGGACGTAAAGGGGGAAGGGTGCGCGTGACAGAGGACGGTAAAGACACGCCCCCAGTCGGTATATAGTTCAGGTATGTGCATCGGTTTGGCTAAGGACACCCGAAAATGGCACCTACGACGAGACACACTTACGAAGCACAGTTTAAACTGCAAGCTTTCAGTTATGCGGAGGAACATGGGAATCGAGCAGCCGCGAGAGAATTCAAGATCAACGAATCCATGGTTCGCAAGTGGAGGAAGCAGGAAAACGAGCTTCGCCAAGCCAAGAAGACGAAGCTGAGAACAAGGCGAGGTGGCCCGAGTTGGAAGACCGACTCGAGCAATGGATTAATGAGCAAAAAACAGCTGGGAGAAGCGTCTCTACAGTCACCATTCGACTGAGTGCAATAACTCTGAGCTTGCCATCATTCCGGGAGGCTTGGCGAAGGAACTCCAACCGCTGGACATCGGTGTAAAAAGGGCATTCAAAGTGAAGTTGTGAGCGGCGTGGAAGCCATGGATGACAGATGGCGAACACAGCTTTACTAATCTAGGAGGCAGCACCGGGCGAGTTACGCCACAATTTGTGAATGGATTGAGGATGCTTGGGCTAACGTGTCTGCTTGCACTGTTGTTCGAGCTTTCGTAAAAGCCGGCATCATTTCTGAGGAGCCGCACGGCAACGAGACTGACTCGGACAATGACGAGGGGGAACCTGGCGTGTTTGATGGAGAACTTGCCCAGCTGTTCATTTCGGAAACAGAAAATGAGGACTTTGATGGATTTGTGGATGAGGATTGATCATAAATTAACGTGAGTACATTGTTAAATACTTCAATAAAGTACAACCGAACTCAGTTTTGCTCCCGCTGCCTTTTTAAAAACATTGTTTTAGCGTGCATGCATGCTACCGTATGTTTTAAGCTCGCGTATGTTTTACCATGCCTGCAGCCAATAATACGGTGCGCCTTATGTATGTGTTAAATACAGAAATAGACCCAGTAACTGAGACTGCGCCTTTTAATACCTTGCCTTTTGCCTTATGGTCGTGAAAATACGGTAAGTACAATATGTTTCTGTTTTTATTGGCCATTTCTGAATTTGAAGTTAGTTCATTCTGTGTTGTGACATAATCCCTAATATTGCTCCGTCACTTAATACATTTAACATTAACATCCGTAAACTAATTAGACAATTGTAGGTGCGTTTACTAATTAATACAAGATGTACTAGCGGATCAGCTCTTGTCCCCGATGTTACGTGTGCTTCGCGGTTCCGCTGAGACCGCAACCGCAAGAGAGGATGTCCGCTCCAGACGTGGGTAGAGTGGCCAAATATTGTACTCAAGTAAGAGTACTGTTACTTGAAAATAATGTGACTCAAGTAAAATGTCATCCTCCAAAGAAGTACTTGAATAAGACTAAAAAGAACACACTGAAATAATTACTCAAGTACTGAGTAAATAGCACAAACAACTTATTTAAAAAAATAATAATAATAACAAATTTTTACAATTTACTGCACGGTGTTTTCTCAAGTGATGAGTGAGCTGAAATATCCACGTTTGGGCAGACAATGCCAGACAAATACTACAATACATGCAAGCTGTTTGTTTTTGTTCGTCTGAATATAAACAAGAGGAGAGCGCCGTTGCCTTCATGGTAACGACGACCTTCCCAAAATGGTGGCCATTTAGGCACTACGATCAGCCGGGCTGGTTTATCTAGTGTAAACACCTATGCCCAGGAAGTCCAATAGAAGACGTGTGAGGTCATGTGACTTTCTTGTGTCGTTTGATTGGTGAACTAGACTTAAACGTCACTAGCGCTTAAAATAGATGGCGCAAACAGCGCCCAACGCGAAAGTCGAAGTTGTAGTCTCGCGCACAAAATACTTGATAAATAAGCCATATTTGATCAATAAAAGCAGCTAGCGACATTTACATCATTGTAACGGAGTAAAAGTGCCATTACCGCTACCTGCCAGCATTCAAGGAGTACGAAACAGCCTATGACGACGGCAACGCCCCCGGCCCCCCAGGAAAAACTCATTGGATCTATACGATTCACGGAAATGGCCTATTTTGAGTTCAAAACGTCGATTTTCGCCGAAAGGCGACTGATTTGCATGTATTGGCTTTCAGGCGAAATTTAAAATTTAACCTGAAATGAACCTAAACTGATGAAAAGGTGAACTTAATTTAACATTCTTGAAATCTTTTACTGTGCATGTCCAACGTTTCAGCATTTTTTGCACAACTTGCAGTACTCTGAGAAGCATCTGTACCGACGGCAGAATTCACAACAGGTGTTTGAGCCAAGAAGCAACCAAAACATGTCCTGGCTCAATTAGAATTGGTACAGTGCCGTGAAAAAGTATTGGCCCCCTTCTCAAATTATTATATTCCATCCATCCATTTTCTGAGCCGCTTATCCTCACAAGGGTCGCGGGAGTGCTGGAGCCTATCCCAGCTATCTTCGGGCAGGAGGCGGGGTCCACCCTGAACTGGTTTCCAGCCAATCGCAGGGCACACATAAACAACCATCCGCACTCACATTCAGACCTAGGGGCAATTTAGAGACTTCAATTAACCTACTATGCATGTTTTGGGGATGTGGGAGGAAACCGGAGTGCCCGGAGAAAACCCACGCAGGCACGGGAAGAACATGCAAACTCCACACAGGCGGGGCCGGAGATTGAACCTCGCTCCTCAGAACTGTGAGGCAGACGCTCTAACCAGACGTGCACCGTGCCGCCCAAATTCTTATGTTTTTGCATATTTTCCCCACTTTGTTTAAGATCAAACAAATGTAAATATCAAATATAACCTAAGTGAACTTAAAATGCTGTTTTTAAATGGTGACTACATTCATAAAGGAAAAAAAACTAAGTTACTTGGCCCTGTGTGCAAAAGTAATTACTCCACTTGTTAAATCATGAATTAATTGTGGCTAATCACAATTTTTGGTTAATTTTCACTGATCACACCCAAGCTTGATTACCTCCAGACCCGTTCAATCAAGAAATCACCTGACAAAATCAAGTCAGACAAAAGATCTAAAAAAGCTGCAAAAAAATGACACTATCCAAAGAAATTCCAGAACAGTCGAGAAATAAAGTAATTGACATCTCGCAGTCTGGTGGGGTGTAGCACAGTATTTCAGAAAAAGAACATCATACCAACAGTCAGACATGGTGGTGGTAGTGTGATAGTCTTGGGCTGCTTAGGTCCTTCAGGACCTGGACAGTTGTGATTGATGGAACCGTGAGTTCTGCAGCAAGATAATGATCCAAAACACACCAGCAAGTCAACTTGTGAATGCCTTAAAAAAAACAAAATGAAGGCTTTGGAGTGGTCAAAGTCCAGACTTGCATCTGATTGAAATGCAGTGGCATCACCTTAAAAAAGGCCTTTCATGCTCGAAAACCCACCATTTTTGCTTAATTCAAACAGTTCTGCAAGGAAGAGTGGGCCAAAATATCTCCACAGAGATGTGAAAGGGTTTAGGGGGCCATTAAATCTTCACACAGGGCCAGCTAACTTATATAATAGTTCTTTTTCCATAATAAATGAAATCACCATTTAAAAACAGCATTTTAAGTTCACTTGGGTTATATTTTTCTGATACATTTGTTTGACAATTTTAAACAAAGTGGGGAAACTATGTAAAAATATAAGAATTTGAGAAGGGGCTCCAATACTTTATCACAGCACTGTATTTAAAGATTATTTCAACATGCTGTTCATATTTCGACATCATGAGAGCCTACCTAACAATTGATCAACAGTAGCTCACCACTGCGAGGCTTCAAACAGGATGTTTTCAGATGGATTTGGCTATTGAACTTGGCTATTGCGTGTCAGACATTAGCACATTGCAAAAAAGACACAAACAAACCAGAAGAGTCACAGAAAGAGACTGAAGTGGACGTACTTGGAAATGTATTGGTCTATTAAACGCCTATTCAGAATGTTGCCATTTAGCTCCTTTTTAGAGAACATACTGAAACATTGAACATCCATCCATTTCCCCACACCTATCCGGAGGTTGGTTCACGGGGACAGCAGACAAAGCAGAGAAGCCCAGACTTTCCTCTCCCCAGCCACTTTGTCCAGCCTTCCAGGGGAATCCTGAGACATTCCCTGGCTGGTCAAAAGTCATGGTCTCTCCAACTTGCCCTGTGTCTTCCCCAGGCCTTCCTCCCGGTGAGACGTGCCCTGAACACCCCACCAAGTATGTGTCATGCCCTGAACACCCCACCAAGTATGTGTCGTGCAGGCAGGCAGCTTGCCTTGCCTTGAAAATTGAATTGAAAAATCTGCAAAAAGCAGAAATTGTCAAGTGGTGGCATAAGAAAAGTTAAGTTGTTCAGAAAAATTTATAATGATTGCTAGTACAAAATATGTCCAAATTACTGCAAAATATTATTATGATTGATGGTACAAAATATGTCTAAATTACTGCAAAATATTATTATGATTGATAGTATAAAATATGTCTAAATTACTG